>NC_088913.1:50132129-50433981 GCF_963576675.1 Euphorbia lathyris
ACTTCCTGGAACTAGAGCAGGAGTAAGAGGACAAAGGCAAACTCATGCTGCAGCGGCTGGAGAGGTCCAACCACCAGGTGCGGCGATTGTACCAGAACGCCAAGGTGACGGAGTTGCAAATCCCAGATATAGAAGACGTTCCCATTCCAGGCATAGGCATTCAGGTTCCCGAGGTAGGCATACGCATCCTCGTCCTCGAAGGCATAAGAGGCTGGTGGACGATCTCCTTCTGACCCGTCGTCTAGTTCATCTGGATCCAATCATAGCAGATAAAGGAGGAGAGAACGAACAGTGGCGGATCATGACTATATTAATGCTAAAATTGCAAGATGTTTGTAAGAGGCTCTATTAAGGTATAATGAGGAAAATGAAAGACGCAATCCTCATACAAATAGGGATTCACCATTTACAAGGCGTATCTTAGGATTCACACCGGACAGACGGTTCAAAGTCTCAAATCTTCCAAGCTACAAAGGAGACGATAATCCAGAAGCCCGTGCTAGACAATACAGAGAGCTTATGGAAATTTATTGTTAGGCGAATTCCGTAAGTGCATAGTTTCACATGTAGTAATAAAATATTATTGGAGTTTAGTGTCCTAAAGACAATTGTTTTAGGATATAAATATTAATGAATAAATTGTTTATTCAGTCATTTGTTTAATCAGATATATAACATTAATATGTAACTATATATAAGGAACAAATCTTTCATAAAGAAAGTAATCCTAAGTTTGTTTAATAATTATAAAGTGTTCATACAAGCATGGAGTGAGACTGTACTTTATAACAAGATCAATAAACTTAAAATCAACCCAAATCAAGTGATATGTTATAGGGGTTGGCATATCACTGTTGAGATTTGCATGTAATAGTGTTTTCTGTCGAGACAGAAAGCTGATCTCACAAGCTTTAGATATAGAGATATCTAGACAGTTACATGGATCCGGTGAAGGAGTTCATTAGGATTGGGACCCGACTTAAGATAACAGTATGGATTAATTTATCTAAATGTGTCAACTGTTCATCTCATTGGTATTAGTAGGTATAACTAATCCTCAGACTTAAACATTCATTAATTAGTGATTCTGGATCGTAGAGTGTGATACTTAGATTCTGTGCGAGCACGATCCATTATAGGTGGGAGCCTGGGGTGTGTAAGAGTAGGGTTGGGTATCACACAAAGTGGTTGCAGAATAGTTAATGTCAGATTAAGCATTCATCGCTCCTGATAAATGGGAGATATATCCAAATGGCCGCTTGTGGTGAATTAACTGAAATCCTTGCAAGGTGATAGAGTTAAGAGTAGAAATAGAAATTTCACTTAACTTATCTTTCAGAGTGAATTCAACCTGTACAAGTAAAACGGACTCTTCGTTATATGTAACCTTGACACGTTCCATGGTTATAAGGAATTGACCAACAGGATATAACTAATGAAGGATCGTATTATACTGTACCTAATGTAGAAAGGTTAACGTCAGTTATCAACCTGACTTCTTAATTGCTCTGGGGGAATATCATAGGTTCTGCTAGTAACAGCTCGCGACGGTATTCCGTTATATATGTGTTGAAATAATCGTGATGATTTAATTTCAAAGGATATATACGGCTAGTAGCAATAAAGGACCTAATGGGTCGCATATTGGACTTGGAACCAAAGGACGAAAATGTAATTAGCCAAACGCTACACATGGGCCGAAATTTATATAGTAATTAGGGATAAATTAATTTGATTAATAGTTATAATTGGATTATAGTTATAAATTAAATTAATGGATTATGTGATAATGTTAATTAGAGATTTTAATGGGAATGAAACTCTAATTAATTATCCCTAACAATAATTAGATTATTAATTTGATTAATAATATTATCTAGATATAATTAGTTATTATTTAGATAATAATGAAGTGTTTATTTAATTATCTAATTAGCAATCCTATTCCGAATGAGATTCTGATTATTTAATTATCTAACACAACTAAGATTAGGGTTTAGAGAAGTCTATAAATAGACTCCCTAACCCTAGAATTTCGACACACAATAGAAGAGGAAGAGGAATCGTTCCATCTCCGTCTCGGCTAATTTACATTCTTTCTAACTCTCTCTTTGATCTCGTATCGATTCCGTTAGAGACAATCATTGCAATTGTTTATTATTAAGGTTGATTACTAATCGGTTATTGTTTTCTGTGTTGAACAAACCATTCGTGGATCTCGGATTTGATAAAAGAAGTTGTGGGCACTTCGTTTGCAACTGTAGATAGAACTTTAGAAAAGGTATTTCCTTCTATCCCTCCTTATATGAAATAACGGTTAACAGATCTTGGAAAAGGGAAATAGATAAAATAGATAAAATTTTATTATTCCGCTATGCCTAGGCTTGTTTATTTTCCTACATTGGTATCAGAGCCTATGTTAATCTGTTATTTCATATATGAAAATAAAAGTGTTTCGATCAAACTGAATAAATATTTATTGTTAGGTTAATTAATTGGTTAGTTTAATTAATCTAAAGATAAATAAGTTTTGATTACTTGATAATTAAAACTGATTATGCATAGTTCCTGATTATTTCGGTTGATAATCATTTAAACTTAACTTAAAGGTTTTATAGTTAGATAATTAAAATCTTTTGTTTTTACTAAATCTAAAAGATAAAACTGATTTCTGATATTCTGAAAATTGTTTTGAAATTATTTTAAAACAATTATATGTATATTAGTATATATTTATTTATTAAAAAAATATATACGAACAGCTGTTCGGGATCGCTGCCGCGAGGCAGCAACCCCGAGCGGCTATCGCAGTTGGTTGCTGCATTGCGCAGCAACCAACAACGGGGACGCCGCTGCTGTTACAGCAGCGGCTCCCTACGTTTTGCTGCTGCCGCGAGGCATCAGCTGTTATGACGGGTGGGCCGATTAAATCGGCCCAGCCCGATGGGTACCGTTTTTAAATCGTTTTAAACAGGCCCGGTTTTTGAATATATATATATATATATACATATATTTCAGAATATTAAAAGTTTTGTTTTGATTATCAAAATGAATTTATTTAACAGTTTGTTTTACCTAAATATTTGATATAAGTAATTCAAAGCGTTAAATAAATTATACGAATTAATTAGGACGTGCATAATACTATTTTGTACATGTTATATTAATCTAATATGTACTTCCTACAATTTGATTAGATTGAATATAAAGGGTGCAAAATTGATAAGAATAAAATTGGATGTAAATTAATTGAAGTTGTTAATTCAATTAACTCAAATATTACATAAATAGGTTGTGTAATCAACCAATTAAATTAAATTTAATTGACTCTTTGCATGTTTGGCGTTATGGACATATTAGAACCTCTATAATAGTTATTTAGTCTTTTGGTAATTTTTGAAATAGGGCCTGCGAGTCCTACCTCTCTTACTCTCTATTGTATTTCTCTTCTCATCCAAATCCCTTCAAGTAATTTGAAGTTTCTTAGAAATTGAATATTGTTGTAATTCGAGGCGCCAATGAAAAGACGGAGGACCCAAGAGAAATATTTGATAGTTAATATTTCCATAGGATTGACCCTTTATTCCGTTTCTGGCTCAATGGAATAAAACTTAGGAATATGTCCATAATTGTCAATGTTGAATGTATGAGTGTCTGATGTATGCTAAAGAAAATCAAGACTAGGTTAGATTATGAGACAGTAAAATTAAAATCCCTCACTAATCAAAAGGTTAAGTCAATAAACAAGTTAATATCAGTTGCCCCCCTATTATTATAATTCAGCCGGCGATATCTGGGGACCTTGGGCGACTGAGAGTCTCAGGGCATGGGGTCTTATGGGTAACACCTGAATTATCGAAAAGTGTTTTCATGAATAAATGAGGTCAATGACTTAAAATGGCTGAGAGTAGTTAGACGAGTCGTCTAGATTATTTAAAGCCGTTGGGCAAAATGGTTGGGATTAATGTCAAAAGCATTAGTTACTAATGTGGTTAGTAACCCAACAAACCTAGGAATCACATGGTTGATGTGATTGATTACATGAATCTACCTATTAAAGGGAGTGAACTTGTTTGAGTCATTCAAGGTAAGCTTCACAAGATAGGATCCTAGCTCACTAAGGAATTTATATTAGATTCTTCGAATTAATATGGAGGGTTATTAATTTGGTAAAATAGTGGGAGCAATTTAAAATCAATAAAGTCCTACTACTTAAATTGTATAAGAATTAAACAAATGAATAACATTCGTCACCTTTTCTCACTCTCAGGTTATAAATCAAAATCTTACTCTAAACAATCATGTCGAAAACCGATTTAAGAAATATCCTTATCGATAACAAACTAAATGGTTCAAACTTCGCCGACTGGTTTCGTAACCTCAAAATCGTTTTGAAGTTCGAAAAGATTGGGTATGTATTGGATACGTCGATACCCGAGGTTCCGGCTGATGATGCACCCATTGAAGAGATAGATGTTTATCAGAAGCATCGATCTGATGATGAGCATGCAGGATGCATTATACTTGCATCGATGACACCAGAATTGCAAAGGCAACATAAGGAGATGGATGCATATTCTATAGTCATGCACTTGAAAGAGCTGTTCGGGAAACAGACTGGCTGTGAACGTTTTGAGATATCAAAACTGTTGTTTCATTGCAGGATGCAAGAGGGTACATCTATTATGACACATTGTGTCAAACTGATTGGCTACATTACCAAACTTTCTAGTATTGGCTTTGCGATAGATCATTAACCAAGTGTCGACTTACTTCTCGCATCCCTCCCAGAAATTTATTCTCAGTTCGTGATGAACTATCAGATGAATGACTTATAGACCTCTCTTGAAGAGCTCGCCAATATGCTCAAGACTGTTGAGCTCAATATGAAGAAAGATAGGGGAATTTCCGCACTTGTCATCGAGGGGCCAAAGAAGAGGAAAGGGAATTTTCCCAATCCTAAATATCCCAAGAAGAACAAGGGAGCCAAGTCAGCCCAAGCCAAAGGGAAGCAAGTTAAGAAGCCCAAAGGGGAATGCCACTTCTGTGGTAAAGACGGGCATTGGAGGAGGAACTGCAAGGAGTACCTAGCTTTTCTCAAGAAGGGAAAGAATGGTGCTTCAACTTCTGGTATGTTCTATATTGAAATTAATTCAATTTCACAGTCTGAATCTTGGGTATTGGATACCGGATGTGGATCTCAAATTTGTACGAATATGCAGGAACTAAAACGGACTAAGGACTTGAAGAAATGAGACATAAATCTGCGAGTTGGAAATGGAGCAAGGGTTGCCGCACTCTAATAGCGCGACGCCTAGTGGTAGAGTTTCTTACGACGATTAAATGTGTATTGCGGTGAATGTGCTATGTCTATGGATGTGGTCTTTATAAATTGCTCTTGACTCTACTTAGACGCTACGACTACTTAGGGGCAAGTGTACCCCGTCGTATCAAGTAATAATCCGGTTAAGACCGGGTATCGAATCCACGAGATTTATAATTACAAGTATTAGACGACTCGGTTTCGTATGTTATTTAAGTGGTGATTACTTTGGGGTAAAGTAAGATACAACTACACACTAACTATTGGCGACGCAGATTTATGTGGCTAAAACTCTATGAAGTGGGATGAATGTGATAAGTTATAACCACGACAAATAATGACTCTAAATGTATACGGATAGTAAATCGCTCTTGCAAAGACGACTAAGTGAAGTAGGACCGACCCGTGAAGCACTTAGACTGCGTGATTCCTAGTCAAGGCGTGTCTAAAGCGGGGGAATTAGAAACTAGGGCCCGTAAGTTCCGTGGCTTGTCAATTCCTACGGTTTCCGGTTTGTCACTTCCGGTAGGGCAACACCTATATAACTCCCTAAGGATAGCCCGAATGGCGTCGGAAATCACGTTCTCCTACACAATAGTCAATTATCAATATCAAAACAAGTAGCAAGCACTAATACGTAAAGGGAAATAGAGATTATAAATCATGAAATTATAAATATGAAATGTATATAAATGGAATACAATCAAACCTAGTACATAGGAAGAGTACAAGCTAATTAGCACGTAAAAGGGGAGAATCCGCCCTTGAAACTAGCTAACCGGACTCAAAGCCGTCTCCTAGGTCGTGGAGGTGGAACTCTCGAGCTTGGTGACGAATGGTGGAGCGGAACTTCGATGGAATGCCGGAACAACCGAACAAGCTCTCGAGGTGGAGAGTTTAGCTACAAAAATTGAATCTATACTACAACAAGTAACAAAACAAGTATAGTTTGCTCTCTAGTGTATAATTATTTCTTAGTTCATAAGGTATCAAATGAAGTTCAAGAGCTTCCTATTTATAGACATCAAGCAAGGGCAAGCTTGTAATTTCACAAAGTACAAGTATGGAGCAACATCATTGAGTGCAGAAATCCCATGATACGCCCCGCGTAAAATGGTCTACGCCCCGCGTAAGTGCCCATTCCGTCAGAAATCTCCTGTATGTGGACCAATTCCGTGTCTAATTGTCTCAAACACGCCCTGCGTAGCTGAAGTACGCCCCGCGTGTTTGAGTCTTTGAAGTTTTATTGCTTGAATTGGTGCTTTTACGCCGTGCGTATATGGTGATACGCCCCGCGTATGCAGAGTTGACTCTGGGAGACAATGCAGTCTGACTTTCAGGATTAGGCCAATTATTGCCGACATGTGTCATACGCCTCGCGTAGAGTGGCATACGCCCCGCGTATGCTGAGTCAGTTCCATATGGCTTCTGCGGATAAGGCAATCATTACCGACACCATGTTTCACGCCCCGCGTAGGGGATTATACCCCCCGCGTATGGAGTGGATTTTTGCTCCTTTCTCGTACCTGAAATACAAAACTTGAGAGCCGAGTTAGCTTGACGTTTTTATTTCCTAAATTAATCAAAAACGAGGAAAATAAACTGAAAGTACGAGATTTATTTTTATTTCTTTATTTTAAAAAACACTTTATTTTTGTAATTAAACTTATTTATTTTATCCAAAATCAACCCGTAAATCACGCTAAGAGATAGGGGTAAAATACCCATATCAAACCTCCTCGGACTTTAAAGTTTTACTTGTCCTCAAGTAAAAAGAAATCGAAAGACAAGGGATTGAGAAAATTAAGAAACAAACCGAAGGTTGGTTTTGCCAAGTGCGTGATTTCAAAGTTATGGTTTTGTGCAAAGGTCTCGGTAAGTACCTACGCAAACAATTGAGTACAAAAACTTGTTTGAAACCTCCATGATCAAGATTTAATAGGCAATATTAATGGGGGTTCATTACCTTTTGAGAACCCGATAGTACCTCACCAAGGGATTTCGCTCTTACGCTCAATTTTAGGTGGGTCGGTGTTTTAGCACTCTTCTTTGCACTTACTCGAGATCACGTTGAATTTGCATTTTTATCCGGGTTTTTCCTCCTAAAATATGGTTAGGCAATATTAAAAATGAACCCGGAGGGGGGTTGTAATGTGGATGGCTACTTTAGTGGTTAGTTTAAAGAAACTCGAGTTCAAAAATACCATTTTGTGATTGCACAGTATCATTGCTTATTTTGGCCTTGGCGAATTTTACAAGACGTACTTCAAAATTGCTCGGGTGGAGCTTTGAGAATGCCTTTTTATTTTTTATTGTATCCTTTGTTTTGATAGAGGCACAAAAACAATATTTTGAGAGCTAATGGTGCTCATTTGCTAAGGCCGTGACTTATTTCGGGTAATTCGGGTGCAACTTGATTATGTCGGTAATTGAACAAGAGGAAAAAGGGTTAAATGTTAAGAGGGTATTAACAAAAAAGTTGGTTAATAGGCTCGAGGGGGTTTCCTAATGTTTAATGAAAACGAGAAAAATAAATTAAGAAAAATTAGCCTAAGTGGGTTCGGTTTATCATCTATTGCCTTTTTACCACAATAAGTGTACTTAACCCGGTATTAGATGCAAATTCTATGAGTCGAGTGAAGTCAAAGCTCTCGAAAAATTGTGAAAGAATTAGAGTTCTCGTACGAACTCTTTTAGGCTCAAATATACCTCACAAAGATTCGGGTTTAAATTGTGTACTATCAAGTTTTCGCTAAATTCTCAACTATCCCGTTTTTATTGCCTTTTTAAAGTTCATTATGGAGATAACATTTGGGTTAAGACTCAATGCCTTAGTTTAGTACTAACCTAAGCTTTGTAATTCCCTAACTTTAAGATCAAGACTAAAATTTCTTAATCGAATCATTCTTTTATGTTCCGACGTTTTTACTTTTGATGACAAATAACGGAACTTTAATTAATTTCCGAAGGAGGGGTAACGTGTCGGGAAAATTTAAAAGAGTAAATAAATTAGTTTAATTATTTTATTGTTATTAAATTTTTATTTTTGTTTTTGGTAGTGCAAACCAAACGTTAAGTGCGGGGTTGCACGTCCCTCCGCGTTATTTATAATGACGCCTATTCCAAGGGCGTTGCAAAAAGAAACTAAAACAAAAACAAAAACAAAAATAAAGCTAAGGAAGGGAAAGAAGAAGATCCTAAGTGGTCAGGGGCCCTACGCGAGGCGTGCCCAGGGGGCCGCCCCGCGTAGGGTAGCATTTTAATGCGTGTTGAGTCAGAGACTCAAGTACGCGGGGCGTAATATGGAGGGCGCCCCGCGTAAGGCGGTGTTTTTATTCTTTTTGGAGTCAGAGACTCAAATACGCGGGGCGTAATAGGGGACGCCCCGCGTGTTTGAGTTTCTGAACTTTTTTACGTATGAAAAATGAGGGGTACGCGGGGCGTTCCATGAGGTACGCCCTGCGTAGATTTATTATCAACAGCAAAAATAAACGCACAAAGAGCACGAAACATAAACGGAAATTACTAATATAGCAAAAAATAAAAAGAGAGTACATCAAAACATTAAAACATCAAAACATCAAAAGAAAATGGAAAACAAAAAGAAACGGAACTATGGTTGAGGTGGAGGTGGATTGCCATGGAGGTTGAAGTAGGAAGCGAAGGAGGCGGTGAGGGCATCGAAACGAGAGTCGATATGAGCCCGGTCCTCACGTTGTTGTGCCTCAATGGTGTCGAAGCGGGTGTCAAAATGGGCCCGATCACGACGTTGGTTATCCTCCAAGATATCCAACCGAGCGTAAAGGGCATTGAAGTCGTGAAGGGGTGGAGGACTAAAATTTAGACCCATATCCGAGTCCGAATCCCCTTCCGCATCGGAATGGGCTGCCCCCGAAGTCTCGCCCGGGCCGGAAGTTGGACGCTTTAAGGTTTTGAATGCATTTTTGTCCAAAGGCCGAGGCATAAGGCGCGGGAGGTGCGAGCTCGACGAGCTTGCATTTGTTGGTCTAGGGGGGTGTTAACGACGGCTCGTTTGCTTCGGGTCATGGTTATATGAGGAAGAAGGGAGAGGGAATGAAGAGGGAGTAGGAGATGAATGTTTGTGAAGAGTTGGGGTAGTTGTGAGGAAGGAAAGGGAGAAAAAGGGAGGATATATATAGGGGAGAAGTGAGGAATCCAAGCAAAGCTCGGATTCCCAGAGGGGTACACGGGGCGTAAAGGGGCCACGCCACACGTATGCCTCCCCCTGATGTTATTTTACGCAAAATCGGTGAGATACGCGCGGTGTAAACAGGGTTACGCCACGCGTATCGGACCTCCTGCCCCTTTTTATGACAAAAAGGGCGGGGACGCGGGGCGTAAATGGGGTTACGCCCCGCGTAAACGGACGGGAGATGAAGGATCTTTGAGGTTTTTTGGTAATTTTCTGATTTTTTGATTTTTGGATTTATGAGTGTTTAATGATTTTTAATTGTTTTATGATTTTTATGTTTTATTTATGAGTGTTTAATTTTTATTAATTTGTAATTAAGGGGGTAGTTAATGAAAATTTATTATGGATGGAAGGTGGAAATTTGAATTTGAAAGGATGGGAATTGATTGGGTGGAAGAGGAGGTGGAGTGTGGAAGTGGGAAAGTTGTATAGGGAAGAGGAGTGATGGGAAGTTGGAGAGAGAGGGAGTTGCCATGGGGAGTTGTGATTCACAACTCCCCGAGGATACGCGCGGCGTACCCTAGGGTACGCCCCGCGTGTCCTCTACGTGGCATTTATTAAACAAGAGCTTGTTTTAGGGAAAGCGTACGCGGGGCGCAAATTCAGGTACGCCGCGCGTAGTGTGTCCTTTAGTAAGTAAAAAGGGGCAGACACACAACTACGCGGGGCGCAATGGGTTGTACGCCCCGCGTATTTTAAGAGTTTTGGATTAATGTGGGATTTGTTTTTCTTTTGATTTTATGAAAATAAAAGAAAAAAGGGAGAAAATAAAATAAAGTAAAGATGAAGACAATAATGCAAAATAAAGAAAGGAGATAACGTTTATAATACATATAGACAAGTGGTTCGAGGAATTCAACCCGACGCTACGTTTTGAGTCGAAGTAGCTCGACTTTCTTGTATGGCGGCTTATTGCAAGACGTCCGCGTTGGAGCTTGACGGGTCCGAACTCCTATTGTTGAGGAGCGTTATCACTTGTTCGGATTCCCTATTCTTACCCCGCGGATTTTGTTCAGTGTTCGCCGGGAGGGTTCCTAGTGGCCTTTCTTGTTGTTGACGGTTTAGGTGGGCCACCTGGCGGCTAAGATCCCTACAAAACACTTCGCTATCGGAAAGACGGGTTAATATGTCCTTCAACAAGGACGTGACCGATTGGTC
Organism: Euphorbia lathyris; assembly: GCF_963576675.1. Lineage (NCBI taxonomy): Eukaryota > Viridiplantae > Streptophyta > Magnoliopsida > Malpighiales > Euphorbiaceae > Euphorbia > Euphorbia lathyris. Next base: position 50,142,824 of record NC_088913.1, read on the forward strand.
GTGTACATTGTTGGAAGGTGGAGCGTTTCGATTACCGGGCGCGGCTTGTGATTGCCCGAGCCCGTTTTCCCGAAATTCTTGCTCAAAGCCGGATGGGGGCCTCAACATGTTATTATTGTTGCCATATGATAAGTTCGGGTGTTGGTACCGAGGCCTCCATCCGCTGTTATTATTATTATTATTGTGGTGAGAATAGGAGTTCGGATGGGAATTATACCTTTGGTTACCTCCTATATAACTTACGTTTTCGGCATCGCCGGAGAAGGGGCTACCGATTTGGCAATTAAATGCATCATGGTCTCCACCACAGTGAGTGCACATCAGGATCTGCACACTTTTATTGAGGCTTAATTGGGCGATCAACGAGTCAAGCTTCTTGTTCATTTCAGCTATGGAGCTTTTCAGAGCCTCTTTCTCCACAGCGAATGTCTGGTGTCGCGACGGGCCGGCAAGCCGATCCTCTTGCCATTGCACACTTTTCCTTACGAGCTCATGAATGAGCTCGTAGGCCTCACTAGCTGACTTCCGAAATAGATCCCCACCTGCAGCGGAATCAACAGTCGCACGGTTAGTGGGAGTTAACCTGTGGTAAAAAGTGCTTACCAAGTCGTGCTTTGGGATGTCATGGTGGGGGCAGTTTCGGAGCAACTTCCGGAACCTAGCCCAAGCTGCGTGAAGGGCCTCGTATTCCAACTGCCTGAAGGATGTGATATTGGTGCGTAACTTGACTGTTTTGGACGGCGGAAAATAGTAGGAAAGGAACTCCTTTTCGAGCTCTTCCCATGACGTGACGGATCCCGCCTCCAATGAGTGTAGCCATTCCAACGCCTGTCCTGTCAATGAAAAAGGAAACAATTTCAGTCTCACAGCCTCAACGGGAATAGCATTTTGCCGAGAGGTATCAGCACACATAAGAAATTTATCCAAATGTTCGTTGGGGTTCTCATGGTGTTCCCCTCCGAATTGACCACATTGTTGTATCAATTGGATCATTCCGGTCTTGATCTCGTATGTGTTGGCCGAGATCGTGGGAGCGACAATGCCATTACGATTTTGGGGACGATGCGGCGCAAGGATCTCCATCATCGAACGCGTATCATTGCCCCTGCGGACGTTGTTCACGTGTGGCCTTTGGTTTCCGTCGGGTTGGTTGACCTCGGCGTTGGGGTTTGCCATTTTCTCTTTTCGAATCCTACAAAGAGTACGTTCAATTTCAAGATCAATAGGAATAAGAGAATCACTTTTCGATCGGGTGTGCATAAAGTAAAAAGAAGTATAAAAGGTTATCAATAAGAAAGAATAATGTTAGTCAAAGTATATATAAACAATTTATACAAAAAGAATGCTTAAACTAACAATGAAACGTTTTTGTCTAATATTGTAGGAGATTATAAATCCCCGGCAATGGCGCCAAAAACTTGATAGCGCGACGCCTAGTGGTAGAGTTTCTTACGACGATTAAATGTGTATTGCGGTGAATGTGCTATGTCTATGGATGTGGTCTTTATAAATTGCTCTTGACTCTACTTAGACGCTACGACTACTTAGGGGCAAGTGTACCCCGTCGTATCAAGTAATAATCTGGTTAAGACCGGGTATCGAATCCACGGGATTTATAATTACAAGTATTAGACGACTCGGTTTCGTATGTTATTTAAGAGGTGATTACTTTGGGGTAAAGTAAGATACAACTACACACTAACTATTGGCGACGCAGATTTATGTGGCTAAAACTCTATGAAGTGGGATGAATGTGATAAGTTATAACCACGACAAATAATGACTCTAAATGTATACGGATAGTAAATCGCTCTTGCAAAGACGACTAAGTGAAGTAGGACCGACCCGTGAAGCACTTAGACTACGTGATTCCTAGTCAAGGCGTGTCTAAAGCGGGGGAATTAGAAACTAGGGCCCGTAAGTTCTGTGGCTTGTCAATTCCTACGGTTTTCGGTTTGTCACTTCCGGTAGGGCAACACCTATATAACTCCCTAAGGATAGCCCGAATGGCGTCGGAAATCACGTTCTCCTACATAATAGTCAATTATCAATATCAAAACAAGTAGCAAGCACTAATACGTAAAGGGAAATAGAGATTATAAATCATGAAATTATAAATATGAAATGTATATAAATGGAATACAACCAAGCCTAGTACATAGGAAGAGTACAAGCTAATTAGCACGTAAAAGGGGAGAATCCGCCCTTGAAACTAGCTAACCGGACTCAAAGCCGTCTCCTAGGTCGTGGAGGTGGAACTCTCGAGCTTGGTGACGAATGGTGGAGCGGAACTTCGATGGAATGCCGGAACAACCGAACAAGCTCTCGAGGTGGAGAGTTTAGCTACAAAAATTGAATCTATACTACAACAAGTAACAAAACAAGTATAGTTTGCTCTCTAGTGTATAATTATTTCTTAGTTCATAAGGTATCAAATGAAGTTCAAGAGCTTCCTATTTATAGACATCAAGCAAGGGCAAGCTTGTAATTTCACAAAGTACAAGTATGGAGCAACATCATTGAGTGCAGAAATCCCATGATACGCCCCGCGTAAAATGGTCTACGCCCCGCGTAAGTGCCCATTCCGTCAGAAATCTCCTGCATGTGGACCAATTCCGTGTCTAATTGTCTCAAACACGCCCTGCGTAGCTGAAGTACGCCCCGCGTGTTTGAGTCTCTGAAGTTTTATTGCTTGAATTGGTGCTTTTACGCCGTGCGTATATGGTGATATGCCCCGCGTATGCAGAGTTGACTCTGGGAGACAATGCAGTCTGACTTTCAGGATTAGGCCAATTATTGCCGACATGTGTCATACGCCTCGCGTAGAGTGGCATACGCCCCGCGTATGCTGAGTCAGTTCCACATGGCTTCTGCGGATAAGGCAATCATTACCGACACCAAGTTTCACGCCCCGCGTAGGGGATTATACCCCCCCCCCCCCGTGTATGGAGTGGATTTTTGCTCCTTTCTCGTACCTGAAATACAAAACTTGAGAGCCGAGTTAGCTTGACGTTTTTATTTCCTAAATTAATCAAAAACGAGGAAAATAAACTGAAAGTACGAGATTTATTTTTATTTCTTTATTTTAAAAAACACTTTATTTTTGTAATTAAACTTATTTATTTTATCCAAAATCAACCCGTAAATCACGCTAAGAGATAGGGGTAAAATACCCCTATCACACTCGCAATTGGAAATTATGTTTTGCGTTTACCATCAGGACTTGTAATAGAATTAAGGAACTGTTTGTATGTTCCAGAGATGTCTCGTAACATTATTTCTATTAGTTGTCTAGTTAATGATGGTTTTCATATTTCAATTAAGAACAATAATTGTGAATTTTATAGAAACAGCGTTTTCTATTTTTCAGGAATATCATTAAATGGGATTTATATTTTGAATGATGATATTTCTGCTTACACAATTGATACCAAAAGACTTAGGCTAGATAATTCAACTTACTTGTAGCATTGTCGTTTAGGCCATATAAACCAGAGACGCATGCTTAAGCTACATCAAGATGGGATTATAGATTCGATTGATTGTGAATCGATGGGAATGTGAGAGTCATGTTTAAAAGGTAAAATGACAAAGACACCCTTTAGCAATAAAGGTCAGCGTGTATCAGACACTCTAGGATTGATACATTCAGATGTATGTGGTCCTATGTCAGTCCAAGCAAGAGGAGGATTCAGATACTTCATTAGCTTCATAGATGATCATATTAGATATGGTTATATCTATTTGATGAAGCACAAGTCAGAAGCTTTTGAGAAGTTCAAATGCTTTAAGAATGAAGTTGAAAATCAAACTGGAAAGACTATTAAAATACTTCGATCTGATCGAGGTGGGGAATATCTTTCAGAAGAGTTTATGAATTATATAAATGAATATGGAATATGCTCACAATGGACACCTCCTTATACACCACAACACAATGGTGTATCAGAGAGGAGAAATCGAACCTTATTAGATATGGTACGATCCATGATGAGCACCGCATCTCTTCCAAAGGCATTCTGGGGCTATGCCTTGGGAACTGCTCTATTTACCTTGAATCGAGTACCCACCAAATCCGCCAGTGCCACTGCATTCGAACTGTTCATTGGAAAGAAGCCCGTTTTCTCTTTTATGAGAATATGGGGATGTTCAGCATATGTTAAAAGAATAGTGTCAGATAAGTTGGATTCTAAATCTGATAAATGCTTCTTCATTGGATATCCTAAGGAAACCATAGGATATTACTTTTATCATCCGGATGATCAGAAAGTAATTGTATCCAGGAATGCAGTGTTTCTGGAGAAAGAGTTTCTAGAGGAAACACAGAATGGAAGTATAGTCGAACTTGAGGAAGTTCAAAATGAAACACATGCTGAGACAGCGGAAGAGGAAGTTGAACCCGAACCTGTTTCACTAGATGAAGCACAAGTGTTATATCCCACACGTAGGTCTCAGAGAGTTCGTGAGCTCCCAGTTAGATATGGTTTTCTAGTGGGAGATAACGAACTGGTTCCCATGTTAGACGACGAACCTGAAACCTACGAAGAAGCTCTTGCTAGTCCAGAATCTAAAGCATGGCTCGAGGCCATGAATTCTGAAATGGACTCCATGTATACCATCCAAGTGTGGACTTTGGTTGATCCACCCGAAGGGATAAAACCCATTGGGTGCAGGTGGATCTTCAAGAGGAAGACAGACATGGATGACAGGTTAGTACCTACAAAGCTAGGTTGGTAGCGAAAGGATATCGTCAAAAGCAAGGAGTTGACTATGACGAGACTTTCTCTCCTATAGCCATGTTCAAATCCATCAGAATATTGCTTGCAATTGCCGCTCATTTTGATTATGAAATTTGGCAAATGGATGTGAAAACAGCTTTCCTAAATGGAAACCTGCTTGAGGATGCATACATGATGCAACCTGAAGGTTTCACGTCGAAGGATGCAACTAAGGTTTGCAAACTTCGAAGGTCCATTTATGGACTCAAGCAAGCATCTAGAAGCTGGAACAAACGTTTTGATGAAACCATAAAAAACAATTTGGTTTTGAACAAAACTCTGAAGAGGCTTGTGTTTACAAGAAGATAAGTGGGAGCTCAGTCGTTTTCTTAGTACTATATGTCGATGATATACTACTCCTGGGAAATGATGTTGCAATGTTGCAAACGGTAAAAGTTTGGTTATTTGGTAATTTCTCCATGAAAGACTTGGGAGAAGCAGCTTACGTCTTGGGGATTAAGATCTATAGGGATAGATCAAGAAGACTGCTTGGACTATCCCAGTCTACATATATTGACAAAGTCCTAAAGCGTTTTGACATGCATGAATCGAAAAGGGGTAACTTGCCAATGGTCCATGGTGTCAAGTTATCAAATGATCAATGTCCTAAAACGGACGATGATAAGAAATGGATGGCTGTAATTGCTTACTCCAGTGCGGTTGGTTCGCTCATGTATGCCATGCTTTGCACTAGACCTGATGTGGTGTTCGCATTGAGTATGACGAGCCGCTATGAAGGGAATCCAGGATTTGATCACTGGATTGCTGTCAAGAATATACTTAAGTACCTTAGAAGGACTAAAGATATGTTCTTCGTATATGGACACAGAGAATTGAAAATTGAAGGATATTCAGATGCTAGCCATCTGACTGATGAAAATGATTACAGATCCCAATCAGGATACCAGTTTATCTTGAATGGAGGTTCAGTTAGTTGGAAGAGTTCCAAGCAAGGAAGCGTTGCTTTCTCGTCGACTGAATCAGAGTACATCGCAGCTGCAGAAGCGACAAAGCAGGCGGTTTGGATTAGGAAGTTCATAACAGAACTAGGAGTGGTGCCCGACATTGTAAATCCCATTACTTTGTACTGTGATAACAATGAAGCCATTGCACAAGCAAAGGAACCACGGTCTCATAATGCATCCAAGCATTACCTCAAGCGATATCATCTCATTAGGGAGATTATAGCCAGGGGAGCTGTGAGAATAGAAAAGGTGCCTACTAAGGACAACGTTGCAGATCCCTTGACCAAGCCATTACCACAAAGAGCTCACGATAGACATCTTGGTTCTTCTGGTATTAGTTACAAGAACAATTGGCTTTAGTCCAAGTGGGAGAATGTTGGAGTTTAGTGTCCTAAAGACAATTGTTTTAGGATATAAATATTAATGAATAAATTGTTTATTCAGTCATTTGTTTAATCAGATATAAAACATTAATATGTAAGTATATATAAGGCACAAATCTTTCATAAAGAAAGTAATCCTAAGTTTGTTTAATAATTATAAAGTGTTCATACAAGCATGAAGTGAGACTGTACTTTATAACAAGATCAATAAACTTAAAATCAACCCAAGTCAAGTGATATGTTAAGGGGGTTGGCATATCACTGTTGAGACTTGCATGTAATAGTGTTTTCTATCGAGACAGAAAGCTGATCTCACAAGCTTTAGATATAGAGATATCTAGACAGTTACATGGATCCGGTGAAGGAGTTCATTAGGATTGGGACCCGACTTGAGATAACAGTATGGATTAATTTATCTAAATGTGTCAACTGTTCATCTCATTGGTATTAGTAGGTATAACTAATCCTCAGACTTAAACATTCATTAATTAGTGATTCTGGATCATAGAGTGTGATACTTAGATTCTGTGCGAGCACGATCCATTACAGGTGGGAGCCTGGGGTGTGTAAGAGCATGGTTGGGTATCACACAAAGTGGTTGCAGAATAGTTAATGTCAGATTAAGCATTCATCGCTCCTGATAAATGGGAGATATATCCAAATGGCCGTTTGTGGTGAATTAACTGAAATCCTTGCAAGGTGATAGAGTTAAGAGTAGAAATAGAAATTTCACTTAACTTATCTTTCAGAGTGAATTCAACTTGTATAAGTAAAACAGACTCTTCGTTATATGTAACTTTGACACGTTCCATGGTTATAGGGAATTGACCAACATGATATAGTTGATAAAGGATCGTATTATACTGTACCTAATGCAGAAAGGTTAACGTCAGTTATCAACCTGACTTTTTAATTGCTCTGGGGAAATATCATAGGTTCTGCTAGTAACAGCTCGCGACGGTATTCCGTTATATATGTGTTGATATAATCGTGATGATTTAATTTCAAAGGATATATACAGCTAGTAGCAATAAAGGACCTAATGGGTCGCATATGGGACTTGGAACCAGAGGACGAAAATATAATTAGCCAAACACTACACATGGGCCGAAATTTATATAGTAATTAGGGATAAATTAATTTGATTAATAGTTATAATTGGATTATAGTTATAAATTAAACTAATGGATTATGTGATCATGTTAATTAGAGATTTTAATGGGAATGAAACTCTAATTAATTATCCCTAACAATAATTAGATTATTAATTTGATTAATAATATTATCTAGATATAATTAGTTATTATTTAGATAATAATGAAGTGTTTATTTAATTATCTAATTAGAAATCCTATTCCGAATGAGATTTTGATTATTTAATTATCTAACACAATTGGGATTAGGGTTTAGAGAAGTCTATAAATAGACTCCCTAACCCCAGAATTTCGACACACAATAGAAGAGGAAGAGGAATCGTTCCGTCTCCGTCTCGGCTAATTTACATTCTTTCTAACTCTCTCTTTGATTTCGTATCGATTTCGTTAGAGACAATCATTGCGATTGTTTATTATTAAGGTTGATTACTAATCGGTTATTGTTTTCTGTGTTGAACAAACCATTCGTGGATCTCAGATTTGATAAAAGAAGTTGTGGGCACTTCGTTTGTAACTGTAGATAGAACTTCAGAAAAGGTATTTCCTTCTATCCCTCCTTATATGAAATAACGGTTAACAGATATTGGAAAAGGGAAATAGATAAAATAGATAAAATTTTATTATTCCGCTATGTCTAGGCTTGTCTATTTTCCTACATTGGTATCAGAGCCTATGTTAATCTGTTATTTCATATATGAAAATAAAAGTGTTTCGATCAAACTGAATACATATTTATTGTTAGGTTAATTAATTAATTGGTTAGTTTAATTAATCTAAAGATAAATAAGTTTTGATTACTTGATAATTAAAACTGATTATGCATAGTTCTTGATTATTTCGGTTGATAATCGTTTAAATTTAACTTAAAGGTTTTATAGTTAGATAATTAAAAGCTTTTGTTTTTACTAAATCTAAAAGATAAAACTGATTTCTGATATTCTGAAAATTGTTTTGAAATTGTTTTAAAACAATTATATGTATATTAGTATTTATTTTTTAAAAAAAAATATACGAATAGCTGTTTGGGGTCGCTGCCGTGAGGCAACAACCCCGAGCGGCTGTCGCGGTTGGTTGCTGCCTTGCGTAGCAACCAACAGCGGGGACGCCGCTGCTGTTACAGCAGCGGCTCCCTGCGTTTTGCTGCTACCTCGAGGCAGCAGCTGTTACAACGGGTGGGCCGATTAAATCGGCCCGGCCCGATGGGTACCGTTTTAAAATGGTTTTAAACAGGTCCGGTTTTTTAATATATATATATATATATATATATACACGTTTCAGAATATTAAAAGTTTTGTTTTGATTATCAAAATGAATTTATTTAAAAGTTTGTTTTACCTAAATATTTGATATAAGTAATTCAAAGCGTTAAATAAATTATACGAATTAATTAGGACGTGCATAATGCTATTTTGTACATGTTATATTAATCTAATATGTACTTGCTACAATTTGATTAGATTGAATATAAAGGGTGCAAAATTGATAAGAATAAAATTGGATGTAAATTAATTTAAGTTGTTAATTCGATTAACTCAAATATTACATAAATAGTTTGTGTAATCAACCAATTAAATTAAATTTAATTGAGTCTTTGCATGTTTGGCGTTATGGACATATTAGACCCTCTATAATCGTTATTTAGTCTTTTGATAATTTTTGAAATAGGGCCTGCGAGTCCTGCCTCTCTTACTCTCTATTGTATTTCTCTTCTCATCCAAATCCCTTCAAGTAATTTTAAGTTTCTTATAAATTGAATATTGTTGTAATTCGAGGCGCCAATGAGAAGACGGAGGACCCAAGAGAAATATTTGATAGTTAATATTTCCCTAGGATTGACCCTTTATTCCATTTCTGGCTAAACGAAATAAAACTTAGGAATATGTCCATAATTGTCAATGTTGAATGTATGAGTGTCTAATGTATGCTAAAGCAAATCAAGACTAGGTTAGATTATGAGATAGTAAAATTGAAATCCCTCACTAATCAAAAGGTTAAGTCAATAAACAAGTTAATGCCAGTTGCCCCCCTATTATTATAATTCAGCCGGCGATATCTGGGGAACTTGGGCGACTGAGAGTCTCAGGGCATGGGGTCTTATGGGTAACACCTGAATTATCGAAAAGTGTTTTCATGAATAAATGAGGTCAATGACTTAAAATGGCTGAGAGTAGTTATAAGAGTCGTCTAGATTATTTAAAGTCGTTGGGAAAAATGGTTGGGATTAATGTCAAAAGCATTAGTTACTAATGTGGTTAGTAACCCAACAAACCTAGGAATCACATGGTTGATGTGATTGATTACATGAATCTACCTATTAAAGGGAGTGAACTTGTTTGAGTCATTCAAGGTAAGCGTCACAAGATAGGATCCTAGCTCACTAAGGAATTTATATTAGATTCTTCGAATTAATATGGAGGGTTATTAATTTGGTAAAATAGTGGGAGCAATTTAAAATCAATAAAGTCCTACTTAAATTGTATAAGAATTAAACAAATGAATAACATTCGTCACCTTTTCTCACTCTCAGGTTATAAATCAAAATCTTACTCTAGACAGTCATGTCGAAAACCGATTTAAGAAATATCCTTACCGATAACAAACTAAATGGTTCAAACTTCACCGACTGGTTTCGTAACCTCAAAAATGTTTTGAAGTTCGAAAAGATTGGGTATGTATTGGATACGTCGATACCCAAAGTTCCGGCTGATGATGCACCCATTGAAGAGATAGATGTTTATCAGAAGCATCGATCTGATGATGAGCATGCAGGATGCATTATACTTGCATTGATGACACCAGAATTGCAAAGGCAACATAAGGAGATGGATGCCTATTTTATAGTCATGCACTTGAAAGAGCTGTTCGGGAAACAGACTGGCTGTGAACGTTTTGAGATATCAAAACTGTTGTTTCGTTGCAGGATGCAAGAGGGTACATCTATTATGACACATTGTGTTAAACTAATTGGCTACATTACCAAACTTTCTAGTATTGGCTTTTGGCTTTGCGATAGATCATGAACCAAGTGTCGACTTACTTCTCGCATCCCTCCCAGAAAGTTATTCTCAGTTCGTGATGAACTATCAGATGAATGACTTATAGACCTCTCTTGAAGAGCTCGCCAATATGCTCAAGACTGTTGAGCCCAATATGAAGAAAGATAAGGGAATTTCCGCACTTGTCATCGAGGGGCCAAAGAAGAGGAAAGGGAATTTTCCCAATCCTAAATATCCCAAGAAGAACAAGGGAGCCAAGTCAGCCCAAGACAAAAGGAAGCAAGTTAAGAAGCCCAAAGGGGAATGCCACTTCTGTGGTAAAGACGGGCATTGGAGGAGGAACTGCAAGGAGTACCTAGCTTTTCTCAATAAGGGAAAGAATGGTGCTTCAACTTCTGGTATGTTCTATATTGAAATTAATTCAATTTCACAGTCTGAATCTTGGGTATTGGATACCGGATGTGGATCTCATATTTGTACGAATATGCAGGAACTAAAACGGATTAAGGACTTGAAGAAAGGAGACATAAATCTGCGAGTTGGAAATGGAGCAAGGGTTGCCGCACTCGCAATTGGAAATTATGTTTTGCGTTTACCATCAGGACTTGTAATAGAATTAAGGAACTGTTTGTATGTTCCAGAGATGTCTCGTAACATTATTTCTATTAGTTGTCTAGTTAATGATGGTTTTCATATTTCAATTAAGAACAATAATTGCGAATTTTATAGAAACAACGTTTTCTATTTTTCAGGAATATCGTTAAATGGGATTTATATTTTGAATGATGATATTTCTGCTTACACAATTGATACCAAAAGACTTAGGCTAGATAATTCAACTTACTTGTGGCATTGTCGTTTAGGCCATATAAACCAGAGACGCATGCTTAAGCTACATCAAGATGGGCTTATAGATTCGATTGATTGTGAATCGATGGGAACGTGTGAGTCATGTTTAAAAGGTAAAATGACAAAGACACACTTTAGCAATAAAGGTCAGCGTGTATCAGACACTCTAGGATTGATACATTCAGATGTATGTGGTCCTATGTCAGTCCAAGCAAGAGGAGGATTCATATACTTCATTAGCTTCATAGATGATCATATTAGATATGGTTATATCTATTTGATGAAGCACAAGTCAGAAGATGTTGAGAAGTTCAAATGCTTTAAGAATGAAGTTGAAAATCAAACTGGAAAGACTATTAAAATACTTCGATCTGATCGAGGTGGGGAATATCTTTCAGAAGAGTTTATGAATTATCTAAATGAATATGGAATATGCTCACAATGGAAACCTCCTTATACACCACAACACAATGGTGTATCAGAGAGGAGAAATCGAACCTTATTGGATATGATACGATCCATGATGAGCACCGCATCTCTTCCAAAGACATTCTGGGGCTATGCCTTGGAAACTGCTCTATTTACCTTGAATCGAGTACCCACCAAATCCGCCAGTGCCACTCCATTCGAACTGTTCATTGGAAAGAAGCCCGTTTTCTCTTTCATGAGAATATGGGGATGTTCAGCATATGTTAAAAGAATAGTGTCAGATAAGTTGGATTTTAAATCTGATAAATGCTTCTTCATTGGATATCCTAAGGAAACCATAGGATATTACTTTTATCATCCGGATGATCAGAAAGTAATTGTATCCAGGAATGCAGTGTTTCTGGAGAAAGAGTTTCTAGAGGAAACACAGAATGGAAGTATAGTCGAACTTGAGGAAGTTCAAAATGAAACACATGCTGAGACAGCGGAAGAGGAAGTTGAACCCGAAACTGTTTCCCTAGATGAAGCACAAGTGTTATATCCCACACGTAGGTCTCAGAGAGTTCATGAGCTCCCAGTTAGATATGGTTTTCTAGTGGGAGATAACGAACTGGTTCCCATGTTAGACGACGAACCTGAAACCTACGAAGAAGCTCTTGCTAGTCCAGAATCTAAAGCATGGCTCGAGGCCATGAATTCTGAAATGGACTCCATGTATACCATCCAAGTGTGGACTTTGGTTGATCCACCCGAAGGGATAAAACCCATTGGGTGCAGGTGGATCTTCAAGAGGAAGACAGACATGGATGAAAGGTTAGTACCTACAAATCTAGGTTGGTAGCGAAAGGATATCGTCAAAAGCAAGGAGTTGACTATGACGAGACTTTCTCTCCTGTATCCATGTTCAAATCCATCAGAATATTGCTTGCAATTGCCGCTCATTTTGATTATGAAATTTGGCAAATGGATGTGAAAACAACTTTCCTAAATAGAAACCTGCTTGAGGATGCATACATGATGCAACCTGAAGGTTTCACGTCGAAGGATGCGACTAAGGTTTGCAAACTTCAAAGTTCCATTTATGGACTCAGGCAAGCATCTAGAAGCTGGAACAAACGTTTTGATGAAACCATAAAACACAATTTGGTTTTGAACAAAACTCTGAAGAGGCTTGTGTTTACAAGAATATAAGTGGGAGCTCAGTCGTTTTCTTAGTACTATATGTCGACGATATACTACTCATGGGAAACGATGTTGCAATGTTGCAAACGGTAAAAGTTTGGTTATCTGGTAATTTCTCCATGAAAGACTTGGGAGAAGCAGCTTACGTCTTGGGGATTAAGATCTATAGGGATAGATCAAGAAGACTGATTGGACTATCCTAGTCTACATATATTGACAAAGTCCTAAAGCGTTTTGACATGCATGAATCGAAAAGGGGTAACTTGCCAATGGTCCATGGTGTCAAGTTATCAAATGATCAATGTCCTAAAACAGACGATGATAAGAAACGCATGGCTGTAATTCCTTACTCCAGTGCGGTTGGTTCGATCATGTATGCCATGCTTTGCACTAGACCTGATGCGGCGTTCGCATTGAGTATGACGAGCCCCTATCAAGGGAATCCAGGATTTGATCACTGGATTGCTGTCAAGAACATACTTAAGTACCTTACAAGGACTAAAGATATGTTCCTCGTATATGGACACAGAGAATTGAAAATTGAAGGATATTCAGATGCTAGCCATCTGACTGATGAAAATGATTACAGATCCCAATCAGGATACCAGTTTATCTTGAATCGAGGTTCAGTTAGTTGGAAGAGTTATAAGCAAGGAAGCATTGCTTTCTCGTCGACTGAATCAGAGTACATCGCAGCTGCAGAAGCAGCAAAGCAGGCGGTTTGGATTAGGAAGTTCATAACAGAACTAGGAGTGGTGCCCGACATTGTAAATCCCATTACTTTGTACTGTGATAACAATGGAGCCATTGCACAAGCAAAGGAACCACGGTCTCATAATGCATCCAAGCATTACCTCAAGCGATATCATCCCATTAGGGAGATTATAGCCAGGGGAGATGTGAGAATAGAAAAGGTGCCTACTGAGGACTGTTGAAACACCTTTCCACATAATTTTGATTTGACAAAATTGTTTAAGTATAATTGAAATACATATTCTAAACACACTAAGTTTAAATGCTTTGATTTATTCTACTAATGTGTTTGTTCAATGTTGAGTTAAATTGTTTATAAGACACAAGAATTAAAAGGCCCAAGCCCAATACGGAAGTCAAGGCCCAAGTCAAACAACTCAGTACAACTCGGCCCGCGTTTGTTAAAACGTTGTCGCTTTGGACAAAACGCAACTCAGCAACAGAAGGATCTAGAAGACCTTCGGGAACAACTTCAAGATGAAGCTGCTGAGTAGTCTCGACAAAGCGTACAAGACAGCAGCTGGCTAATGAAAACCTCTAGACAAAGTATTTCTACTTTGGGTAAAGTTCAGACGACACAGTATGTTGTCCAGTTGACTTTACCATAAAAGGAGAGACAGTCTGCTGAGCTGACCGAGGACAGAAGATACACAATTCTGATTGGCCGAGAGCTTTGAGCAAGTCAGGATGACAACGACAGGTAGCCGTTTCCCTCCAACGGTTATTTCGAAATTCGAAATGACCGATGCCCAGACGTTTCTATAAATAGTGCCATCAGAAGCTTCATTCTCAACGGAACTTGATCAAGCCATTACGCTGACCAAATTTCTACACAAGTTCTGCAAGCAAAGAAGCAAAGCAAATCTTACACTACAATTCTTATATCTGTGTAAAAGTCTAGAGTGATTATTTCAATCGTCTAAAGTGTCTTAGCCAATCTTTGTATAAGACAAACACTTATCATTTCTAGAAGATAGAAAGGAGAGGCTGAGTACTCGGTTATAGTACTCAGCGAGAGATTAGGATTGAGTAGAGGTATAGAGGAAGGTACTCTTGTTATACTCAGTTGCTAAGATTGTAAAAGGTTTGAGGCTCTACCTTTAAAGAGCTCAGTAGAGGATTCGAAATCTCGGAACGTGTTCCGGGGACAGGACGTAGGCTTAGAAGAAGCCGAACCTGGATAAATCTGCTGAGTAAAGTATTTCTTACCTTTAACTCCTTATATATATTGCTTGCTTGAAATAACCAAAAACTGACCAAGTAAAGAGGTCAAGTTGAGTTGTGCGCGTTGAACATCTGAGCTCAGGAATAGACTCTAAGTGCTATCTCCTGACTCAAGCTAAGAAACTGACCTAGTCACCAGTTGACTAAGCCAGTATCTTGCTGTTTACTCAGCGCCGCTGTTAAAACCTTTTTCCTTAGAAAAAGAAGTCTGCCCTAATTGCGAAAAAGTTTAAATAGTTCCTAACCCCCCCCCTTGGAACTATACTTGCAACCTTACAAGGGACCAACAAGTGGTATCAGAGCTTAAAAGCTCACTGTAAAAGGTCTAACAACCTTGAGCTGATCCCTACCATGGGCGAAAACAGCACTCGGTTTCTCCCTGGAAACCAAACAACTCAGATATTGCCTGAGGGGCTGTCCATTACTAGGCCTCCCCTATTCTTCGGGTCAAACTATACCTTCTGGAAGAATAGGATGAAAAATTTCATTCAGGCTACAAACATGAGTGCCTGGCTATCTATAGTCCAAGGCCCATTTGTACCTGTCGAAGTTGTGGCTGGCCAAACAGTTGTAAAAGCTGAGGCCAAATGGACAAAGGATGATCTTAAGAAGCTTCAAAATCATGCTTCGGCTATCAATATGCTTCACTGTGCGCTCGATGCTGCAGAATATAATAAAATCTCAGGTTGTGAGTCGGCACAAGAGATCTGGAAAAAGCTGGAAGTCACCTACGAGGGAACCAATAAAGTAAAGGAGTCTAAGGTGAATCAGTAGATGAGACTGTACGAGCTGTTCGAGATGAACAATGGTGAGGGCATTTCAGATATGAATGCAAGGTTCACCAACATCATTAATGAGCTCAAGAGACTTGGGAAAATCTTCACTGAGGAAGAACAAGTCAAAAAGATACTCAGGAGTCTTCCTAAAGACTGGCAAGCAAAGAAGACAGCGGTTGAGGAAGCTCAGGATTTAACCACCTACAAATATGATGAACTCATCGGCTCATTGCTGACTCATGAGATATCCATGAAAAACTTTGAGGTGAAGGAAAAATCTGAAGACAAGAAACAGAAATCCCTTGTCATGAAAGCTGACTCTACTGACGGGAGCTCAACTGATGATGAGGAGATGGCTATGTTCACAAGGAAGATGAAAAGGCTATTCAAGAAAAATGACAAATACTCTAAGAAGCCTTACAGAAAGTTTGATAAATATAAAGCTGACTCAAGCGACAGCAAATACAAAAAGGACGGCTCAAAGCCCATTACATGCTTTGAGTGCCATCAAACTGGCCATATTAAGTCAAGCTGCCCCACACTGAGGAAAGACAAGAAGAGCGGGAAAAAGGCAATGATGGCTACTTGGAGCGACAGTGATGAGTCTTCATCTACAGAAACTGAGGCCACCGAGTCAGCGAAGATATGCTTCATGGCTGACGAACTTGCTGAGCCATGCGTCTCTGAGCATGCTGACCTATCCATCGCATCAGATGATGAGGAGAAATCAAATGAGGTAATTTCTCTTCCCCAGCTCAGAAACGATATGGTTAATGCCCTGAGTGATCTCTACACACTTGTCAAGAAGTGTAATAAGAAAGTTAGAGCACTCAGCAGGCGCTGTGACGAAGTGGAAGAGGTCAAACTGAGTGACCTCAGATTCCTTCTTCAGGACAATTCAACTCTGCATGATAACATGAAGATCATACATGAGTCTGTCTCTAAAGTCGAGTCAGTTTCAAAGAAACTGAGAAAGGACGTCACAACTATCCAGAACCAACTAAAGGTTCCAAATAAAAGAAATAGTCCTCTGAGAACTCAGTACCAAGGTACTCAGCAGAGATGGAATCCCCAGCAAAAATTCCAGTGTGACTTTTGTGGGAAGTTAGGACACACCACTAAGGTGTGCTGGCACGCTCAGCACTGGGGTGCTGACAAGTCAGTGAAACATCCTAAACAGAAGGTCAGCTGTGACTTCTGTGGAAAGAATGGCCATACTGTCCATGTATGTCGCCATAAAATGAAATATGATGCTTTACCTGTTGCACCTAACAAGCAAGGACCCAAAAAGAATTGGGTACCTAAAAGTAACTAGTTACAATGCAGGTAAGCCTGAGATGTGCCGAGAAGTCAAAGATGTGGTATATTGACAGCGCATGCTCAAGGCATATGACGGGTGATGAAACTCAGTTCATCACGTTTGAACGTAAACGATGAGGAAGTGTAAGTTTTGGAGACAACAAGAAGGTATTGACTACGGTGAGACCTTTGCCCCAGTGGCAAGGCTAGAGGCAATTAGGATTCTATGTGCATATGCATCTTACATGAACTTTAAATTATTCCAAATGGATGTCAAAAGTGCATTTCTTAATGGAGTTATAAACGATGAGGTTTATGTTAATCAACCTCCAGGTTTTGAGGATCATAAATTCCCTAACCACGTTTATAAACTCAAAAAGGCTCTGTACGGCCTCAAGCAAGCACCACGTGCTTGGTATGAGAGGCTGACCAGTTTCCTGCTGACTAGAAATTACGTCAGGGGTAAAGCTGATACAACCTTATTCATTAAGAGAAAGGGTAAAGATACCCTGCTGGCCCAAATTTATGTTGATGATATAATATTTGGTGCAACTAACGAATCAATGTGCAAGGAGTTTAGCAAACAAATGCAGACTGAGTTTGAAATGTCCATGATGGGAGAACTCAACTTCTTCCCCGGTCTTCAAATTAAACAAGGAAAGAATGGCATCTTCATCAGTCAAGCCAAATATGCCAAGGAGATATTAAAGAAATATGACTTGGAGAATTGCAAGCCAATATCCACTCCTATGGGCACTGACACTGTCCTCTGCGCTGACGAGAATGGTAAGTCAGTAGACAGCAAATTATATCGAGGTATGATAGGCTCTCTACTTTACTTAACAGCCAGTAGACCGGACATTCAGTTTTCAGTATGCTACTGTGCTAGATATCAATCTAACCCTAAGGAATCTCATTACATTGCTGTAAAAAGAATCCTTAGATATTTGCAAAGCTCGGTGAACGCATGTTTATGGTATCCCAATACTCACGATTTCACACTTATTGGATACACTGACGCTGACTATGGACGGGATAAGCTGGAACGTAAAAGCACCTCTGGAGGATGTCACTTCTTAGGAAGCTGTCTTGTATCCTGGTTCAGCAAAAAGCAGGCATCAGTAGCCTTGTCCACCACTGATGCTGAGTACATTGCTGCTGGTCATTGTGTTGCTCAAGTCCTATGGATTAAGCAACAGCTCGAAGACTATGGTGTTCAAACAAAGACAATTGAAGTCAAATGTGACAACAAAAGTGCAATTGATCTTTCAAAGAACCCAATTCAACACAGCAGAATGAAGCATGTCAGCATCAGACATCACTTCATTAGAGACCATGTACTCAAAGGTGAGATCAAGCTGACCTTTGTCCCAACGGACGAACAGCTTACGGATATCTTCACGAAGCCACTGGCTCGTGAGCAGTTCAGCATACTGAGAGAAGCTATTGGTATGTTTAATCCTCTTCAGTAAATTCCTGAACTAAATGAATATGCATGCTGAGTGAATTACTATGCTGAATGATTGTTTTTGCTGTGTACTCATTTAAACATCAAATATTGAGTAAACTTGCACACTGAGTAAGTTAGTTTAAACTTAAACTTAGAAATCATCCCATTATGCAATACTGACCACTCAGAATATCAAATGATTAGTATTCTAAACGCTGAGTGTTATATCCGTTAGAATCATTGCAAAAGCACGCGTATAGCCACCTAGGATGACGTACGCGCCGAATGTGTCATAAATGCCAGGATTATTGTCGGTTCACAATCCCGAGGCAAAACTGACACATGGATTCGATAAGATCCATTTCTCACCTCTATAAATAATGGGTAATTCCCCATTTTTATTCTTTACGCTTATCGAATACTCTGGCAAAGAAATTCTTTCTCTCTAAAAATCCCTCTAAGCTTTCCCATCCTCAACAATGACTAAGGTTTCCTACAACATCTCCGGTGCTGGCCACTCTAAGCCCAGCTCCGATGACACTTCCAGGCAAACCTCTGTGCCGGAACCTACCAAAGTAACCTCGCCGAGCAAAGGACAAGCTGGCCAAACCTCTGGTCAGGGAAAGCCTGTAAAAGTCAGGACCTACTTCAAGGTCTTTGAAAACGTCCGCGAATGGAAAGTTGAGCCCTCAAGATGGGTATCAGAAAACTTCGTACAAAACGAACAACCCTTCTGCGAGTGGATTTCACAAAATGGCTGGGCGGAGCTGTTTTCGGTTAGGGATGACACCTACCCTGACCTGGTAAGGGAGTTTTACCACAACCTCCGCATTGCAAATGACAACACTGACTATCTGTGTACAGTGGTGAAACAGAAAACCATCTTCATCAACCCTCTCTACTTAGAAAATCTTCTCAAATTAAAAACTGAGGGAGCAAGGCTGAGAAGATCTGGAGATCAGGATGGCACTGGGTATGCACACAACTTCTGCAAACCTGAGGGCCACTCAGGAGAAGTCTCAGCTTCATCCATGGGTCAGCACCAGAAGATGGCTCATTACTTGCTGACCTACTTCATCTACCCGAAGATCAACTACACTACATCAGCAACAAACTTCGAGCAATGCTTTATATGGCATATGCTGACATACACACCGATCAATATGCCAGTCTTTCTTGTCGCTGGCTTCCTACGCAGCTCTAGTACGCTGAGGCTAGGATCAATCATCACCAAAATCCTCATTGACCATAAAGTTGATCTCGAAGGTGAGGAGAAGACTCGAGGATCTGAGATAACAGCTGCCTCGCTGAGAGCATTAAAATTTGGACAGCCTTTGAAGAAAGGTAAAGCTGCTGCTGCTGCTGGACAAGCTGAGGGAACTGCTGAGCCAAAGAAAGGGCGAAGGACTAAGGCCCCAGCTTCCCGTAAAAGAAAAATTGATGAGACTCCTTCTAAAAATGTTGAGTCTCCAGCAAAAAGACAGAAGTCAGCTGGTAAGCCAGCTGAGAAACGAAGCAGGCAAGGTGAGCTTGGAACTGAGGAAACTGCTGAGCAACCTCAGAAGAAGCAGAAACCTTCTACACTGACTCCCCTCAACGCCATACCTACAGACTTTGTTGTACCGGGTGACTCTCACTTCACCCAGTGTCAAGGTACAATAGTTGAGTCCGAAGAACATGAGGTACAACTAGATGATCATTTCATCTCACAAGCTGAGGAAGAACTTGATGGTGAAAGTACCGAAGAAGAAGAAGAAGAGGCCAGCGGTCAGGATGACGCTGAGGACTCTGAAGAGACAACCAGTGAACATGAGACTGAGTAGGCCAATGCTGGGTTTACTGCTGGAGATGAGCAAGTACTTGATCAACACAATGTTGATCCAGTCCAAGAACAAGCTGACCAGCCTCATGATGAGCAACACGAATCTTCTCCTTCTCACTCAGGAGATCCTAGTCAAACTGTCACTCCACCTCGTAGAAGAAGAAAGTTGGTTAAGGCCAGTGAGAAGCCTGTCAGTGAAGATTTTATGCCACCACCAACTCTTCCTAACTTTGTCATCTTAAAGACAACTAAGGACCCCTCTACAGTCAAGCTGACATTTTTCAAACGCCAACAACCATCTACTGCTTCAGCGTCCTTAGAAAAGCAAGCCTCTGTTTCTTCTCAACAGGAACATGCCGACCAAAATGCTCCCGCCACCTCAACCAGTCAGGTTGAGTTGATTATTGTGAATGCTATTTCTTCAAGCATGGTGCTGACTACACACACTTCTGCCGTCAGCACAAATAGTATTCGGATTACCACTTCTCCAACTCAACTCTCTACCAATCAATCAACTATACCTAAAACTCAAGTGCATATTGAAAATGCTATTCCAGTCACTGACCAGGTCACTCCTTTCACTCCTCTTCCTTCCGGTCACACTGATGTCCCTGAAGGCTCACAAAGCTATCTGAATGCCACTGAGTCCGGCAAAAAGATCATTGACTCAGTGCAAGCATTGATCAGAGACCTTCAACAGTCCACTCCTCCTGCTGCTGGGTCTTCAACTTTTGAGAATACTCAGCTTTCCCAGGTCACTCAACTTCTCAACGAAGTTAAGGGACTCAAGGACTTGCTGAATGTAATCATTACCTTCCAAGCACAGCAAGCTAAGCAGGATTCAATCGCCAAACTGGCTGAGATCCAGCTGACAATCGTGCAGTACTTGACCTCCTTACAACAACAAATCCAGAACTTGTCAGCTGTGAACCCCGACCATGCCACTTCATCTGAAGTCAAGATGCTCTTTGCTCAGCTTCACACTGAGCAACTTAAGACCAACGAGCAAATGGTTTCTTACAATCAGTGCTCAGTAGAGCAAATTGGTGAGGCTATTCGCTTGCTTAATCTGAATAAGCAAGAGATGGATACTGACGCAATGAAACAGAATGAGATGCAGTTTATCATACAACAAACCTTCAACCACATTCGTCATAACAATATTCAACGTCAGTATTACGACACAGCCCTCTTAAAGACCTTTCACCAAATCTTTGATGGTCTTACTGAAGCTCTCATCTGGCAAGGCAAAGCTCAAGCGTTTAGCGTAAACATGCTCAGTGCTGCTGAACTCAATGTACCCAAAGAGGTATCAGCTGATGGAGTTGCAATTTTTGACGGCGTCAACGAAAGCGCTGAGAAACTTAAGGAGCTGTCTAAAGAACTGACTCGAGCTGTCTTAACTGATGCTTTCAGACGTCCTCCTCCTAATGCTGACAAAATGGGGGAGAAAGAACAAACAGCTAGAGCTCAGCATGAGCGAAGTCAGTCTCAACACAAGAAAAATAAATAGATAGGCTAGCTCAGTATAGACTAAGTCAGATGTAATCTATCTGCATCTTTTATTCTTATTCCTGAGTTATGATATATGTTAATATATGTTACTGTGTACTGAGTCATTACGTATCTTCAATTAAATCAGCTATGTTTTATACTTATAGATCTTATTGACTGAATCAAATGCTGATAACATGTTTGACATTGTCCTATGTGCTTATAAAACATTGTTTGTTAAGAATCTATTGAACAACAAATTACTTAGCACACTCTATATGATTAAACCTTCCGCTTTATACTGAGTAAATAGAATATGTTTAATAAGCTGGCCCATATCTAAAAACTGACCTTAGACTTACTCAATTAAACCTTTAAATGTTTAGAGTAAAACTAAGTCAGTAGCTCAACCCTTACGGGGGAGTTTGCTAAGTATAATAGGTCAACTATCATGGGGGAGCTCAATACTGAGTTCCTCGCTGAATAGTTTTGCCAACATCAAAATGGGGGAGTTTGTTGAAACACCTTTCCACATAATTTTGATTTGACAAAATTGTTTAAGTATAATTGAAATACATATTCTAAACACACTAAGTTTAAATGCTTTGATTTATTCTACTAATGTGTTTGTTCAATGTTGAGTTAAATTGTTTATAAGACACAAGAATTAAAAGGCCCAAGCCCAATACGGAAGTCAAGGCCCAAGTCAAACAACTCAGTACAACTCGGCCCGCGTTTGTTAAAACGTTGTCGCTTTGGACAAAACGCAACTCAGCAACAGAAGGATCTAGAAGACCTTCGGGAACAACTTCAAGATGAAGCTGCTGAGTAGTCTCGACAAAGCGTACAAGACAGCAGCTGGCTAATGAAAACCTCCAGATAAAGTATTTCTACTTTGGGTAAAGTTCAGACGACACAGTATGCTGTCCAGTTGACTTTACCATAAAAGGAGAGACAGTCTGCTGAGCTGACCGAGGACAGAAGATACACAATTCAGATTGGCCGAGAGCTCTGAGCAAGTCAGGATGACAACGACAGGTAGCCGTTTCCCTCCAACGGTTATTTCGAAATTCGAAATGACCGATGCCCAAACGTCTCTATAAATAGTGCCATCAGAAGCTTCATTCTCAACAGAACTTGATCAAGTCATTACGCTGACCAAATTTCTACACAAGTTCTGCAAGCAAAGAAGCAAAGCAAATCTTACACTACAATTCTTATATCTGTGTAAAAGTCTAGAGTGATTATTTCAATCGTCTAAAGTGTCTTAGCAAATCTTTGTATAGGACAAACACTTATCATTTCTAGAAGATAGAAAGGAGAGGCTGAGTACTCGGTTATAGTACTCAGCGAGAGATTAGGATTGAGTAGAGGTATAGAGGAAGGTACTCTTGTTATACTTAGTTGCTAAGATTGTAAAAGGTTTGAGGCTCTACCTTTAAAGAGCTCAGTAGAGGATTCGAAATCTCGGAACGTGTTCCGGGGACAGGACGTAGGCTTAGAAGAAGCCGAACCTGGATAAATCTGCTGAGTAAAGTATTTCTTACCTTTAACTCCTTATATATATTGCTTGCTTGAAATAACCAAAAACTGACCAAGTAAAGAGGTCAAGTTGAGTTGTGCGCGTTGAACATCTGAGCTCAGGAATAGACTCTAAGTGCTATCTCCTGACTCAAGCTAAAAAACTGACCTAGTCACCAGTTGACTAAGCCAGTATCTTGCTGTTTACTCAGCGCCGCTGTTAAAACCTTTTTCCTTAGAAAAAGAAGTCTGCCCTAATTGCGAAAAAGTTTAAATAGTTCCTAACCCCCCCCCCCTTGGAACTATACTTGCAACCTTACAAGGGACCAACAAGGGCAACGTTGCAGATCCCTTGACCAAGCCATTACCACAAAGAGCTCATGATAGACATCTTGGTTCTTCTGGTATTAGTTACAAGAACAATTGGCTTTAGTCCAAGTGGGAGAATGCTGGAGTTTAGTGTCGTAAAGACAATTGTTTTAGGATATAAATATTAATGAATAAATTGTTTATTCAGTCATTTGTTTAATCAGATATATAGCATTAATATGTAACTATATATAAGGCACAAATCTTTCATAAAGAAAGTAATCCTAAGTTTGTTTAATAATTATAAAGTGCTCATACAAGCATGAAGTGAGACTGTACTTTATAACAAGATCAATAAACTTACCCAAGTCAAGTGATATGTTATAGGGGTTGGCATATCACTGTTGAGACTTGCATGTAACAGTGTTTTCTGTCGAGATAGAAAGCTGATCTCACAAGCTTTAGATATAGAGATATCTAGACAGTTACATGGATCCGGTGAAGGAGTTCATTAGGATTGGGACCCGACTTGAGATAACAGTATGGATTAATTTATCTAAATGTGTCAACTCTTCATCTCATTGGTATTAGTAGGTATAACTAATCCTCAGACTTAAACATCCATTAATTAGTGATCCTGGATCGTAGAGTGTGATACTTAGATTCTGTGCGAGCACGATCCATTACAGGTGGGAGCCTGGGGTGTGTAAGAGCAGGGTTGGGTATCACACAAAGTGGTTGTAGAATAGTTAATGTCAGATTAAGCATTCATCGCTCCTGATAAATGGGAGATATATCCAAATGGCCGCTTGTGGTGAATTAACTGAAATCCTTGCAAGGTGATAGAGTTAAGAGTAGAAATAGAAATTTCACTTAACTTATCTTTCAGAGTGAATTCAACCTGTACAAGTAAAACGGACTCTTCGTTATATGTAACCTTGACACGTTCCATGGTTATAAGGAATTGACCAACATGATATAGTTGATGAAGGATCGTATTATACTGTACCTAATGCAGAAAGGTTAACGTCAGTTATCAACCTGACTTCTTAATTGCTCTGGGGGAATATCATAGGTTCTGCTAGTAACAGCTCGCGACGGTATTCCGTTATATATGTGTTGAAATAATCGTGATGATTTAATTTCAAAGGATATATACGGCTAGTAGCAATAAAAGACCTAATGGGTCGCATATGGGACTTGGAACCAGAGGACGAAAATGTAATTAGCCAAACACTACACATGGGCCGAAATTTATATAGTAATTAGGGATAAATTAATTTGATTAATAGTTATAATTGGATTATAGTTATAAATTAAATTAATGGATTTTCTTCCCTTCTTACCAAAAAAAAAAAAAAAAAAAAAATTAAATTAATGGATTATGTGATAATGTTAATTAGAGATTTTAATGGGAATGAAACTCTAATTAATTATCCCTAACAATAATTAGATTATTAATTTGATTAATAATATTATCTAGATATAATTAGTTATTATTTAGATAATAATGAAGTGTTTATTTAATTATCTAATTAGCAATCCTATTCCGAATGAGATTCTGATTATTTAATTATCTAACACAACTGGGATTAGGGTTTAGAGAAGTCTATAAATAGACTTCCTAACCCCAGAATTTCGACACACAATAGAAGAGGAAGAGGAATCGTTCCGTCTCCGTCTCGGCTAATTTACATTCTTTCCAACTCTCTCTTTGATCTCGTATCGATTCCGTTAGAGATAATCATTGCGATTGTTTATTATTAAGGTTGATTACTAATCGGTTATTGTTTTCTGTGTTGAACAGACCATTCGTGGATCTCGGATTTGATAAAAGAAGTTGTGGGCACTTCGTTTGCAACTGTAGATAGAACTTCAGAAAAGGTATTTCCTTCTATCCCTCCTTATATGAAATAACGGTTAACAGATCTTGGAAAAGGGAAATAGATAAAATAGATAAAATTTTATTATTCCGCTATGCCTAGGCTTGTCTATTTTCCTACATTGGTATCAGAGCCTATGTTAATCTGTTATTTCATATATGAAAATAAAAGTGTTTCGATCAAACTGAATAAATATTTATTGTTAGGTTAATTAATTATTTGGTTAGTTTAATTAATCTAAAGATAAATAAGTTTTGATTACTTGATAACTAAAACTGATTATGCATAGTTCCTGATTATTTCGGTTGATAATCGTTTAAACTTAATTAAAGGTTTTATAGTTAGATAATTAAAAGCTTTTGTTTTTACTAAATCTAAAAGATAAAACTGATTTCTGATATTCTGAAAATTGTTTTGAAATTGTTTTAAAACAATTATATGTATATTAGTATATATTTATTTATTAAAAAATATATATATACGAACAGCTGTTTGGGGTCGCTGCCGCAAGGCAGCAACCTTGAGCGGCTGTCGCAGTTGGTTGCTGCCTTGCGCAGCAACCAACAGCGGGGACGCCGCTGCTGTTATAGCAGCGACTCCCTGCGTTTTGCTGCTGCCGCGAGGCATCATCTGTTACGACGGGTGGGCCGATTAAATCGGCCCGACCCGATAGGTAGCGTTTTAAAATCATTTTAAACAGGCCCGATTTTTGAATATATATATATATATATATATATATGGGGTTGGTTTCAGTGGTGAGCACTAAATTATCTACATGGATGGTGAACGATTAATATCCATTGGATCAAGATCTAATGGTATAGATTTAATTTTGTTATTTAATGTTATAAAATGGTTAGCTGATGACATGTGAGTCACTTGTAATTCAATTAAATAATTAAAAAAAACAAATAAAAGATTCTTCCCAATTTCAAGAAGCCATTTTTTTCTCTCTCTCGTCTTGTACCATCTTTTTCTATTTTTAAACTTTTCTTTTCTGTCTTGTGAATAGTCTCTCTGTTTAATACGATACCTCTCAGATTCCATAGCTAATGAATCTCTTCCTTTTTCAACTCGCCCACCGAAAGAACTGATCTCAATCTTTCGGCGAACACAACGGTACTGTTGGTGCTACCAAGATGACTTGGTAGGGATTAGGTACGCGATGTTGAATCTTGAGTTAGGAAGGAGACAGACAACAATGGTTTCAAAAGGATGTTGAATCTTGTAACTGATATATGGTTTTCTCTCTAGACTCTCTGTTCTATTCTGTACATTACATATATGGTTTTGATAGATGAATACATCTTTTCCTTTTCTTTCTGTTAGATTACTAATTTCATATAGATAAAGATAGAGAAACTTCCCCTTGGGAGTTTGGGTTTTTGGCCGGAAAAACATTTCCAAACAAAACCCAATTCCTTTCCCTCTACACCACATAGATTAAACGCTTTCAATTGCTTTTCCCCTTTTCTCTTATAACTGATCTTTTAATTTATATAATGGCATAATGGGCGGAGCCACAGAGGATCGGCCGATCCTCCGGAAAACCCTTGAGAGAGGAGTTTTCCGACAGGCTCCGTCCCTTTGTTGGCCATGGCTGGGAGCTCCCCCAACCATGGCAGTCTATTTTTTCAAACTGTCTTTAAAATCTAAATTTCAAATTCTGAAGCTCAACAACCGACTATGGAGAAGGATAAGAAAAGAAGACACAGAAAAGAAAAGTGACGGAGAAGGAGAAGGAGAAGAGAAGCATTGGGAATTGTTTTTTATTATATTATATTTGTACAGAGAAGAGAAGTGTGAAATCTGCTTTGCCTTTGAAACTGTTTTTTTTTCACGTTTTCTTTTAATTTCTATCTTTTTTAAAGAATAATTTATATTGTTATGTGTAGGTTTTTTTTTGGTTTCAATTGTTTATATTTATATCTATGAAGCACCGATACTTTCCGGAGGTCACCGTACGCGTATCCGATACTCCGGGTGCGGGGATTCGCCGGGGATTCGGCGGGATACGTACGAGATTCGCCTGGGAAGTATCCCCTTTTTTCTTTTCTTTTTTTAAATGAGGGAATACGCGGGGACACGCCGGGGACACGTCGGGGATACTTCGGGGATACTTTAGGGGTTTTTTAAAAAAAACTTAGAAAGTATAAGGTTTTTTTTCTAAAAAAACTCAGTAAATAGAAGGATTAAAATGAAATAATCCAAAATTACTGGTATATACAGGGTTATCGCGATTGAATTGAACCCTAAACTAAATTGAAAATCTTTCCTGTCGATTGAACCCTAATCGTATCGAGTTCTTCTGTTCAGTCGATCCCTCTCACTCATCCATATATATTATTAATTATATATAAAATTTGCCGTATCCCCGCCGTACCCGTATCTCATATTTTTTAGAAATGTCGTTTGCCGTACCCGTACGCGTACCCGTACGCGTACCCGCACCCGTATGCGTACCCGTATCGGTGCTTCATAGATTTATATATTCTAATATTAATTCTCATTGCCTAAAAAAAGATGATAGAATTCACTGTTTTTGTAAGGATTCTCTATTTTTAGTAGTACTAGTTTTTTAGTTTTTATTTATTTATTTTGTATTTGAATAAAAGTCAATTTGATCTTAATGTTTTTGAAAAAATACGGATTTGACCCTAACATACAGTGCGGATTCAGGATTTGAGGGAGAGGGGCAAAACTCTACGTAAAAAAAATAGATAAAAAATAAAAAACTGTTCAATTTTTTATGACAAAAAATACAAAATTTATCAATTTTTTGTGACGAAAAATACAAAATCGTTCAATTTTCATGCATTATTTTCATGATTTTTTAATAAAAAACGTAAATTTTAATGTTTCCGACTCGTAATCATCCATTTCCGGGATTCTCGGGTTGTTACGCATCAAATATTCCTAAAGTTTTGGGTCAGGAGCAATTTTACCCCTAATGTTTGTAGCCAAGAGCAATTTTACCCTAACATTGATAAATTGAATCAATTTCAGACAATATTATAAAATACAGTCATTTTTTTCTTTATTTTGCACCAATTGCATATCAATTTGTTCTAAAAAAAAGGATATAATGTTTTTTGTAATTTAATAATAAAATTGGAGATTAATATTTATAAATTCGGTGAATTTTTTGAATTTTTTTTATCTAATTCGTACAAAAGATAGTATATTTTTAATATTTTTCACATCCCAACATATGTTTGTGATTTGTTACTGATAAAATAACGAATATGTGAAGTGTAGACGACAAGATTCATGACCGAGAAGACAATTTGATGAATTATTTCTCAAATTGACCCAATTTATCAACGTTAGGGGTAAAACTTCTATTGTCTTCCAACATTAGGGATAAAATTGTACCATTTTAGACATTAGGGGTAAAATTGCTCCTGACCCAAAATATTAGGGGTATTTTTGCACCTTAACCCTTGTTTTTAGAGTAATTTTTTTTTTGGTATGATCCGCCCCTGCTAACGTA
The DNA here is from genome assembly GCF_963576675.1 of Euphorbia lathyris. Lineage (NCBI taxonomy): Eukaryota > Viridiplantae > Streptophyta > Magnoliopsida > Malpighiales > Euphorbiaceae > Euphorbia > Euphorbia lathyris. The sequence goes on from NC_088913.1 coordinate 50,171,584, forward strand.
TAAAATGATATAAATTTACTCTTAATGCTTTCAATCAATATGAATTTTATCCATATGTTAACGAAAATTTAAAAATGTTTGTTTGCCTATTTAATTGTCATACCAAACTTTTTAATTATCAATTATATCTAAAATATTTAAATTGTTTGTATTTTTTGATTATGTGTGTGTATTTCTTCCTTTTAATTATTAAAGATATTTAATTTTTCTATATTTTAGCTCCAGATAATTACTAGTTAAAACATAGTTTGAACAAAATTTTCAAAGTAACTTTTGTATATAAACACGTTTTTATTAAGAAACAAAATCTTGAGTTGTTATTGAAAAAAAAATTCTTCATACAATAGAGCTCATCCGAACTCTGACCCTCGGCTCCGCCACTAGACTGGGATGTGAATTTTCAATGAATTTTGTGGATTTTGCCCCAAAATGGGATCTTAATGAAAATTTTGTTTCACTAAGAGCCCGGTTAAACATTTTGACCACTATGGGGCTTGTTTAACCGGGCTCAAAACCGGAAGACTAGCTTCCGATTTCATTTTGGAAAGAAACCGGAAGCTAGTCTTCCGGTTTCTCAATTTTTTTTCTTTTTTTATTATTAAAAAATAGAAACCGGAAGTCTAGCTTCCGGTTTCTGTTTTTAATATATATTTTTTTAAAATTTTTTGAAGAGGGGTCTCCTCATCTTCAAAAATTTTAATGTAAAATTTTAAAAAAGTCCTATATTTTTTAAATTTTTAATTTAACTTCAACCTTTAACTATTTATTTTTAAATTTATTAATTAAAATATTTCCTTACCAAATTAGTTAGTAGTAAACATCTAATTCGGTTAAAAATATTTTATTCTTTTAAATGTGACTTTGAAATTATATTTTTAATAGTTTAAATTATGGTTTTTACAGTTTCTTTACAATTAAAGCTTGAAATATGGTTTTTACACTTCGAATATTTAATTGTCATTTCGAACAGTTTAAATTACAATTTGAAATGGTTTAAAGGGGATTTAACTGTCACTTCGAACCGTAACTTTTCGGTGACGTTTGAAATTATAAACTTAACATTAACTTTTCGATGACATGTTGAAATTATAAACTTAATCGTAACGTTTCGGTGACGTTTGAAATTATAAACTTAACGTAACGTTTCAGCGACGTTTGAAATTATAAATTTAATCGTAACATTACGGTTAAGTTTATTATTTCAAACGTCACCAAAACGTTACTGTTCGAAGTGACAGTTAAATGTTTGAAGTGACAATTCAATGTTTAGAAGACAACCCGACTGACACGATATGATTGACATGAAAATTATTTTTTTAGTATTTATAACATATAAAACCATAGGGAAAATATAAATAAGATAACACGATTTTGAAATGAAACACGAAATTGCTACCTCTACAATAAAACTAAAGGAAACATATCCTAATTGTTGAGTTCCGTTTCTAATGTATGAAGAAAAATCTTAATTGAAAAATGAGCTATATACTTATAAAGACATAATGTACATATTTAACCATAAAACTATTATTGGAGAATAGATTTAGCTTTTATGTATAACCTCAATATTTATCAAATGATACTATTATATTATGTTAATATTATGTTACGTTAATATTATGTTACATACTATTATACAAATATGAGAACCAAGTACTTAGTGTTAGGCTCTGTTCTTTATTACTGAAAAAAACTGAACTGAACTGAATGCTACTGAACTGAACTGAACTGAACTGAACTGAACTGAACTGAACTGAATGATACTGAATACTGAACTGAACTGAATTTAACTGAATGCTACTGAACTTAACTGAATGATACCGAACTTAACCGAATTTAATCGAACGTAACAATAATGATGATATTAGACTTTAAAATAATTTAATGATAATATTGGACATTAATAAGCTTATAATAATAATAATAATAATAATAATAATATTTCTACCAAAAAAAATAATATCAATAATAAATAAACATATTATTAAAGATTAAACTAAATTAAATATCAAATAAAATCTAGGCTCGATAAAATCCTATGACATTAAATAAAAATGAGTCTAATTTAAATTAAAAATATAAATTACATACAAACACAAATTTATATATAATTTAAAGCCTATGAAATTAAATACAAATTTTTATATGAATACACACTCTTAACTTTTTATTACAATTAAGTATTAAGGTACAAAAATACCTTTAACGTTTTGGGTCCGGGGTTATTTTACTCCTAACGTCTAAATATGAATTTTCATATGAATACAAAATCTTGACTCAATTTATCAATGTTAAGGGTAAAATTGCTATTGGCTTCTAATATTAGGGATAAAATTGCACTATTTGAGATATTAAGGTAGTTGAGCCAGTTAATTTTTTAGAGCATTGTAATGTAAACGTATTAATATAATATTTATTTACTTTTCGCAAAATTTGTAAATAAGTTGCACCAAATAATTATAATTATAATAAATAATGATAATATATATAATGACAAAGCATAAATTATATATAAATATAATTATAATGAAAATAGATAAATTAATATATAATAAATTATAATAATTATAATAAATTGCTGAAATTATAAATAAATAATGATAATAATAATAAATTATATATAAATAATAATAATATATAATAATTATAATAAATAATGATAAATTATTGAATACTGAAACTGAATACTGAACTGAACTGAATTGAACTGAACTGAACTGAACTGATTACTACTGAACTGAACTGAACTAAACTGATTATTACTGAAATTAAGTAATAAAGAACAGAGCCTACTATTATTCATTTGTAAAAAGAAATACTAGTATTTTTATTAATTAAAATCAAAAATTAAAAATTCTATAAAAATAATCTAGCTCACTCTTTGTGGAAATTTATGGTGTAGCATTAATTGCAATTAATTATTGCAAAAAGAGAAGTGAGTTGAATAATTAGCCCTTTTCAATCTTTTTTTACGCAACTGTAAAAGAAAAATGGATATACATGTCTTCTTAGAGGGAATTTATATAGGGTCACGGTCAGAGGCGGAACCAAGGAGGGATTAGGAGGGTTCGAGCCCCGATAGACGCCTGGAGAATTGAGAAATTTTTTTTAGTAATATTTTCTGGTAATATTTTGGAGAGAATTATATTAGCTCTATGTAGTATTATTTCAATGTTTAAAGGTAGATGAGATGGTTAAGAAAACTTACCTTTATTTGAGAGATTCTATGTTCAACTCCTTTCAATCTCATTTTTTTTAAAAGTTTTTATTTATTTTTATTTTATTTTTCAATAATTATAAAAACATGTTACCATTATTAATTAATTTAAATTGACTCTTTATTTTTATTTTGATAACACTTTTGAATTCATTTTTAATATGTTTTTACCATTAAAAAAATAGAAATATTTAATATTCATTTTTATTATGTCTTTATCATTAAAAAAAGTAAACATGTATAATTTTCTACTAGTTCAATGCTACTTTCTAAAAAAAATGATAACATTTTTACAGTTTTAATGTGTTGGAGGCTAAAAAATTTTTACCAAACCCTAACGGGCTGGACTTTAAAAATTCACCGTCAACTGCATAGTTAATTTCGATTTTTTTTTACGTTTTCAATTTTTTTTTACTAATATGTTTGAGTCCCGAGTCATCCGGAATACTAGTTCCGCCACTAGTCTCGATCTTCCATGTAATAAAAGGACCCTCCATACATGGACACATGTCAATGAAAATAATTCTTTTAGTTCATACAACTCAAATTAAAAATGGAAAATAGGATTCCTAGAAAACAACAAAACCACCGTTCAACTCAGCCTCCATTGTTTATCCTCTCCACCACATGCGTAGCCGGTCAAATTCCACCATCGATCGGCACCATGCTTATCATTAAAAGCCATAGCTTCCGGTCTTCTAATTCTGCAATCATTATAAACTCCCTTCATTTTCTCTGTCAACAACAACCATCTGCATAAAATAGTGGATTCTGCAATGAAAAACCTTCTTTGACATAATCCAAATCAAATTCACCATCATCAATAGAAAAGCCATTAGAAGTGGCAGCACTATTTATTGCCAAAGTTCCAAATGCTAGTTGGTCAGATTAATTTGATTTCAATTGAATCATTTTGAATGATTGTCAGTTTGAATTATTGCAATATTTTTTTTTCATTGGACATTTTTGAAATTTCTACCCATAAGATTAATATATATAACCATTTGAGTTATCTAACAGGAAGATGGAGAATGAGCACTTGATTGGTGGTATTTTTCTAGCAATCGTTTTTGACATTTTTAATTTGCCTTTTTAACAATTAAAGGGATTGATGACAGTGGAAAGATGTGATGGAGAGCAGAAAAAGAGGAGGTGGGGAATTGAGCGGCGCAGGAGATCCACGACATCGGACATCGACAGCGGTGAAGAGACCGGTGTGAAGAGAACCGATTTTAAATAATTTTATCTACCAATTATTTATAGGGATTTATTATGGAGAGAGAGTATTTTTAAGAAATGTGGATATAGAGAGAAATATATATTGGGTAACCTGGGTAATCTTTTAGTAACCTGTTACAGTAGATCATCTATTCAAAATATAATAGTCTCCATGGATGGAGATTAACCATTAAGAACTCTTCCATATATATATATATATATATATATATATATATATATATATAAAAGTTTAGTTTTGATTATCAAAATGAATTTATTTAACAGTTTGTTTTATCTAAATATTTAATATAAGTAATTCAATTTATATCAATTATGTTTAGGTTAAAATAGAATTCAAGACTTGTTTACACAAAGCAAGAAAGCAACTTATAACTTTGATTAGATTATTAAGATGTAACAATTTATCTAATAATGCAATTACTGGGCTTCGAACTGCAGACAATCTTTCTACGGTCAGAACAGATTGCTACCTTAATCAAATTGGTGTTCTATGTTTGATAAGCCGAGCTATCGATCATATCAACCATAAATCCTAATTCTTTTAAGTGTTCAACAAAGTTTCCATTGAAATATATTTTGTGTAAAAGGTTTTACTGAAAACAGAAGTTTATTATTTTGAAAAACATTTGTTAGAACAGACTTCGAAATAACAACAGTAAACATAAATTGAATTGAAAAGATATATTATTAATGAACTGTGAATTGTCACAAGTTAACAGAGAAGAAGAAACATGGATAGCATTTTAACTAATTTGAGTTCCGGGTTGTAAATCCTTTCCTCAAACTTCATAGGTTTGTCAGACCCTGGGGCGCTTCAGCCGCCAATTCTTCTCGCTAAATCCTCGAAATAAAGATCGTTGAATCCACTATCAGAGTGTAAACTCATCTTTGAACAATACTCTAACTCTAAACGACAACTATAATAACTACATATTGTATCTCAAACTATTTACACAACTTGTAACTTTATAACAAGTTTGTTTAACAAAACTAACATAAATTAGAACAACTGAACAACATTAATTCTGAATTTCTACATCTATTTATAATGTTCCAAAAGGTGTGTTTGAAGGGTCGTATCCGTTTGTGAAAAGTCGCTTCTATCCGGACGAACAGACGCGTTGTTTCGAATTAAAACATGTGAGATCTGTGCATGAAAGTTGTTGTTTCTGTCGAGATTCTTGGAATCTCGGTCGCGGCTTTGGGTTGAGGGAGAATTATGCATGAACATGTGTTTTCATGTCTGAAAAACGCGTGTCGTGACCGCGATATTGGGAATCTCGGTCGCGATAGAGACTTTTGTCTCCGTTCGTAGATCGTTTCCCAACTCTTTGTTTCGGTCTCTGAATTGTACGTGCCTTTTAGCTTGTAAATGTGATTTCTCTCTCGTTTTTGCTCCGTTTTAGTTCCTATTTGGATTTTTCCAAATAATTAAGTACCTTGCACAATAGAAACAAATATAGACGTAAAAGTATTCTAAATAAATATAATTAACATGATTTCAATACAAAACTAACGTAATTATTAATGATATTTTATGTATATTTTGGGCTTATCATTTATTGTGCTAACGAGGGTATTCTTTATAGGATGTTCTTAACCACATTGAAGGGACTGGTGTACGATTGGTTTCAGTCGCTTCCAACAGGTTCTGTAGATAGTTGGGAGCAATTAAGCAGAGAATTTTGTGCAAAGTTTATTGGGAGCATCCCCCCAACCGTATCATCTCACAAGCTTTTTGAACTTAAACAGAAAGAGGGTGAACCCCTCCAGGAATACATCAATAAGTTCAATAAATTGTGCATCCAGATCATCGATGTAGACGTCCCCATGGCGGTTGAAGCGGTGATAAAAAAACACAAAATGCAAAAGCTTGCAAGAAAACTTAGTGAGGCACAGACCTCGAAGTATCGCAGAGCTGATGGAACGGTGCAAAGGATTTATGGAGATTAACGACATTTGAAGAGAATCCAAATCTCCCCCAAAGCATGGAAACGGCGAGTGATAAGCACAAAATTGACCATACTTAAGCATACCATATGTGATAAAATGGGGTTAATAAAAGTTTATTCTTGTTTAAATGAAGGACTAATTGATGTTTTATGCAGATTTGTATTGATAAAGTCAAAAAGGCTATTATGCAGCCTGTTTTGCGCCTGCCAAGAGGAGAGGAGCTTGCTATGAACCAGCGGGTAATGCTGCGATCTGATGAAGGACAACGACGTGAGGAAGCGGGCAGGAATAGGCGGCTAGAAGAAGCATGATGACAAGACATGTCGACTCTTGAGTGTTCAAGAGTCAAAGATTATACCACCACTTTAAGCACCAAAAACAATATCCCATCTCTTTTTGAACAATTTTTCCATTTGTAATATTTTAGATTATTTTTGCGTACTCTTTATCTTTTTCCCTCCTATTTATATCGGTAGTGGAGGGAAACAAAAGGATACTTTTGGATACTGAACAATTTGGAGAGAAGAAGCTCTCAAGGAAAGAAATGACTCCTTCTATGGAGTATCGTAGATTTAGCTCAGGCTGTTCACTCCGCACCATGAGTGAGTAGTCATTTTGAATGGACTAGGCCAGCAAGGGCTGGTTATGTAAGTTATCTATTTCCTTTTTATGAATGAATGTTAATACATGTTGATGTGTTTGATAAAGTTCTTATTCGCATGATTATATGCATCTATCTTAGTGAATGATGAATGATAGGGAACTGCTTTCATATTCATGGATCTTTTTTTATCAAACTTCTAAGACCCGAAATAGGAATATAATGGGATTGTATCAAGGGTTTTCTAGATAGAAATGTTGTTTCGCTCGTAATGCAAGAAAGAACCAACGTTAAGGACACTTATTTGTAGTAAGTCTTAGAATATGCCTCTAAATAACATTGTGGTGTGTGAAATTTTTGACTATGGGGTATAGACTTCATAGGTCCATTCCCTTCATCATTTGGTAACAAATATATCTTAGTTGCAGTTGATTACATAGGCAAATAGGTTGAGGCAATAGCTAGTCCCACTAATGATGCTCGTGTGGTAGTAAAATTCCTAAAAAGGTTGTTCACCCGATTTGGTGTCCCACGTGTTATCATTAGTGATCAAGGCACCCATTTCTGCAATGCACAATTTGAAAAATTGATGGGCAAGCTTGGAGTCACTCATAGAATTGCCACACCATACCACCCACAAACCAGTGGGCAGGTGGAGATCTCCAATCGTAAGATCAAAAGAATCCTTGAAAAAACGGTGGGCAATTCTAGGAAGGACTGGGCAAACAAGCTTGACAATGCATTGTGGGCTTACAGAACTGAATACAAGACACCAATTAGAATGTCACCCTTTCGGCTTTTATATGGAAAATCTTGTCACCTCCCATTGGAAATGGAACACAAAGCATTCTGGGCACTAACTTTTCTAAATTTTGAGGAACAGGCTGTTGGTGAACAGAGACATTTGTAGCTGAGCGAAATGGAGAAATTTAGGCTGTTCTCTTATGAGAAGGCAGTGAACTACAAGGATAAGACCAAAAGGTGACACAACAAGAAAATTCAGGAAAAAGTCTTTCACGAAGGACATAGGGTACTCCTATACAACTCTAGGCTTAGACTGTTTCCTAGAAAGCTGAAATCGAGATGGTCTGGGCCTTACACAGTGAACAAGGTGTTTCACCATGGAGCAGTAGAAATCGTCCAAAACGGTCATGAACCTTTTAAAGTGAATGGACAGAGATTGAAACCATATCTTGAGAATGACATCCTGGGGGCAATTGACACTGTCCATTTCCAAGATCCTCCAAGAACTTAGCATCAGAAACAGGGTGTTCGCTACAAACACCAATTGCAGCAAGAAAAAGGGGGTAACCCTAAAACTTTGTACCTTGTTTACATTTTGTACATATTATGTGTGTCCACATTTTTGAGTTAAATTAATTCCGTTATACCTGTAGGGTCTGTAACCATTTAACAAGGTAAGCATCCCCAAGTACTATGGGCAAAAGTATAAACTTGCTAGCCTTCATGAAGGGATAAGTTTTAATTTTTACTCATAAGAAAAAAGGGGGGGGGTGAATTTCGAATGGGAGGGAAATGTGCTGGCAAAAAAAAAAATTAAAAGAAAAATTTAAAAGAAAAGGGCCTGTCACATCACATCTTTTCGGTTTACTTTTTGTACTTAACCACTGCACACCTCTATCGGTATTTACAAAGCAAGTAAATAGTGGTTAATGCCAAAAAGCAACCGTTTGCACATCCTCCCAAAGACGTCCTATCTTCCTTCCGCTTTTGCTGCCACACCCACTTCTTACATGTGGCATTAGGAGAAGCGGTGTAATTATTACGGCACTGGAGACAGGCCGTTTCAAGTAACTCCTACTTAAAGGATGAGGGTAAAATACAGACCCTAGTAAAACCCTTTCTTGTTTCTCTCTCTCACACCTTTCCCCATATTCTCTTGATAACCCTTTTGTGCAGATATTTAGTCTCCATTACAGGATGAGAACTCGTGGTTCGGGTAAGGCAGTAAAAATTAAGGGCACGAAGAAGGAAACTAAGAAAGGAAAGATGGTGGGCACTAATGATGTGGCGTTCATACCAGATGAGAAGTTGGTCAAAAAACTCTCTTAGTTCAAAGACACAAACGTCCAACAATACTATGAAGATTTGGCACAGCTTGAATTCGGTCTTGTGAGAACGGTTTGCCGGGACACGTTGAAAAAGCTTAAACTTGCCAGCTGAGTGAAGGAACGTATGGAGGTTGGCCGCTTTGGTTGTTTCTTCGAAATGAAAGAGCCAGCCTATAGAGATCTCACCCTGGAATTTTTGGCTACTTTCAAGCACGACCCAGAGATAACAAACCCTGATGAAGAAGGCACATTTAGTTTTCGTCTCATGACTCACACCCGGTAGCCATCTCTGAACACCTTCAACCACTTACTCGGTGCAACAAACGACGATGACTTGGAATCAGAGGCATTCAAGGGGGTTTTCATTGAAACCCCTAACAAGTTCGACCCTTCGATTTTCTGGCATTCTATCTCGGGCCAGCCAAGTTATGATGGGAGTGCTTCTAAGGCCTCCAACATAGAGGATTATACCCTCCGTTATCTACATAAGCTGGTGTCAGGGACCATATTTGCAAGAGAGAACCAAACAACCATTCCAAACGCGGATCTAGTAGCTCTGTGGAGCATGGTAAGTGGGCGAAGGATGAACTTGGGATTCTTGTTCGGTGAGTATGTCAGTGCGTTTGGACGAAAGAACTCTTCCCTGATTTGTTGCGACAGCATCGTAATACGCACTACAGAAGCGATAGGGGTCTTTTAACCTAAAGACCGAAACAGGCTCACGGTGGTAAACCACCCAGATCAAATTGATTTAAAGAGCCTACAGAGTATGCTGTTCGGGAAGATGATCAACGGTAAATGGGTATGGATGTCGGACTATGTCGAGTCAAAGAGGGTGGAGAGCAAAAAGAGAAAGAATGATCTGGCGGTATCAGTCTCGTTAGAGTCGGAAAAGCTTGAACAGGCCAAGTGTTGAAACACCTTTCCACATGATTTTGATTTGACAAAATTATTTAAATAATGATAAAAATATTCTAACACATTAAATTTAAATGCTTTGATTTATTACACTAATGTGTTTATTCAATGTTGAGTTTAATTGTTTACAAGACATTAAGATTAAAAAGCCCAAAGGCCCTTAAAGTGAAAGTCAAGCCCAAGTCAACACATGAAGACCATTCGGCCCAAGAGTTCAAAACGAAGCCGTATCAAATAAAATGACGACTCAGCGAAAGAAGGATCGAGAAGCCTTCGAAGCAAAAGCTTCAAGTGGAAGCTGCTGAGTTGGACGACAATGCAGTCTGGACAGCGGCAGACAACGATCAACTTCCAGACAAAGTAATTCTACTTTGGGTAAAGTTCAGAAGGCGCAGGAAGCTGTCTCGTGGACTTTCCCTTAAATGTCGAAACATTCTGTTTCAAGGATGAAAAGTTGCCGTGGACAAAAGATGCATGAATCCTATTGGCCAACGACGCTGAGCACGCCCAGAGTGACAACGACAGGAAGCCGTTTCCCTCCAACGGTTATTTCGAAATTCGAAATGACCAGGTGCCTCAAGTGTCACTATATAAAGGCCATCCATTTGCTTCAATCGATGCAGATCTTCAATTAGTCGAAACGCTGACCAAATTCATACTTGAAGTTTATGTGAGAAAAGCAAAGCAAATACCTTACACCAATTTCTATATTATTGTGTAAAAGTCTAGAGTGATTTTCAATCATCTAAAGTGTCTTAGCAATTGTTGTTTAGGGCAAACACTTTATCATTTCTAGAAGAATAGAAAGGAGAGGCTGAGTACTCGGTTATAGTACTCAGCGGTAGATATAGGAGTGAGTAGAGGTATAGAGGAAGGTACTCTTGTTATACTCAGCTTCTATCTGTAAAAGGTTTCGTGCTCTACCTTTAAAGAGCTCAGTAGAGAATTCAAAAAGCTCGGAACGAGTTCCGGAGACTGGACGTAGGCGGAGAGGCCGAACCAGGATAAGTCTGCTGAGTAATATCTTTCTAACCCTTAAACTCCTTTAATATATATTGCTTGCTATAAAACTGACTAAGTAAAGAACTCACACTGAGTTAAGTCTACTAAAAAGCTGAGTTCAGGAATAGACTCTAAGTGCTATTTCCTGACTCAAGTAAAGAAGCAGACTTAGTCACAAGTTGACTAAGCTTGTGTCTTGAATCTACTTAGTAAAGCTGTGTAAACCTTTTCATAAGAAAAGAAGTCAGTCTTAACGGACAAAATTTTAAATAGTTCCTATCCCCCCCTTGGAACCCTTGGAACTAACTTGTCACGTTATAAGGGACCAACACCAAGGACCTTGGGTTCTACCGCAAGTGTTCCAAGCTATCCAACGAGGATATTCTCTCCCAATTAAACGCCCTGTTCGCCCAAACAAGAACCAACAAAGACCAAATACGAGCACTTCAGGCTCAAAATGCTCAGTTGCAGGGCGAGGTCGATGTTCTTAAGAACCTCTGTATTGAGGAAGAACAAGGGAAAGAGAGTCCATCTGGTGCCTCGATCAAAAGTCCGGTAAGACAAAAACCTGAACCAACCCAAAATGTCGACGCCTCCTCCAAAGGGGATGGCGCTATTCCTGAGAAAGATCGAGAGGTTGATTCCTCTCTTTCTCCGCTTGTCTGAGCCTCATGTGTGTCGCTATCCAAAAGCATCGGGTAACACCTATAACCCTTCATTTTATTGTTTAGCTCCACTATGATTATGTTATGCATTTTTTGTACCTTCTGAAGTTAACATTGTGGACAATGTTCTATTTTAATTTGGGGGTGGGGGATTACAATGTTTATTGCAATATCTGAATACATAACATGATAAATGCTTGTACAAATTGTCGCTATGGTATGTTTAGAGGATACTAACTTACCCCTATAAGTCTACTTGGCATAAAAATTAAATTCTTTATCTGTCCTCAGTTGATAGTTGTTTAAAGCTGGTTGTTCCATCCCGTGAACAACTAGTTCCTCTTTTGTTAGTTACAACAGTGATTTTAAATTGTTATATATTTGCAGGCTTGTGTTTAAAATGTGTGGTGAAACCCAGCAGTGATTCTAGGTCCCAAATTTAAGAAGTTCTAAAAAAACTTAAGCTTTAACTCAAAATTCACTTGTAGGACCTTAAGCCCTAATGCATGAAAAGCCCCAAACTATGAGAACTTGAGCCCATGTTAGCATGTAAATGCGTTTATTCTTTGAAGAGTGGGTAGTACATATTATCATTAGGGAGAATTTGCTTTGGTAGCCATGTTAACATAGAAAGATTTTGGAAAAACATTGAATGAAAAAGGCACTTAGGCACCTAACTCAATCCATCAAAGACATGACCCGTGCATTGCACCCACAGTATAGGATAAACCATTTGAGCCTAACCTTTTCTTTCGTTAACTTCACCAAAAATAACCACACTTCCTTCACTTTGATCCCAAAACACCGTGAATTTGTCTCATGCCTCAGAATAAGCTGTTTTAGTTAGAGAAATATGAATTTCTGAGAAAATTTTTGTGCGTATAAAGATAAAATTATGAAGTGATGACATTTAAGGGATAGTGATCAGAAGGGGAACCACTTGCTAAATCAATAAGAACACCTTTCGATTCATTGCACATGATCACATCGTATGCCCAAAGAGAAATACTGGAATTGGTTGTTTGTTGGTGTGTTTAAAAGAGAGATTTGGGTAAATAATGTGTTAAACGAGGTGTGCAGAGTTGTAGGTTAAGACAAAAGTAATTTAAGTGCAGAGTAAGCTGAAATTGCATGAGGACATAATTCTTACACTTAAAAAGCCATTCACTTCCATACCTCCACCTTAACCCAACATTATAACCCTTAAAGACCTTTAGGCTTTGTTTGGAAAATTTTAATCCATAGAAATGGGACCAATAGGCAAATTCACATCCTACGGATATGTGTACTGAGCTGAGGAGTGAAGTTGCATTCCCTTCCTTATGGCTACGAGGGCCATTCGAGAGTGAGTGAAACATCCCTTCCTCGGTGAGGCAATTAGGGTGAACAGGTTGTTCAACTGAAAGTTGAAGTAAATCTTAAGCTTTGAGGAATTTCTTGATTTGGGAATGCAGGTTTTGGACCTGGTCTAACCACATTTTTAAATATTTCTTTGCGTAAATAAGTTCTGCTATTTGTCATAATCTTTTTCGTCAGCTATTCTTGTGTTATCTTATCTTTCCTATTTTCTATAATTTTTTCCTTCTTATCATGTTCTTTCTTTCCTCAATTCTTCCATTAATCTTTTATCTGTTTTCTACTCTGTTTACTTGAGGACAAGCAAAGATTTAATTTGGGGGTATTTGATAAGCACGAAATTGACCATACTTAAGCATACCATATGTGATAAAATGGATTTAATAAAGGTTTATTCTTGTTTAAATGAAGGACTAATTGGTGTTTTATGCAGATTTGTATTGATAAAGTCAAAAAAGCTGTTATGCAGCCTGTTTTGCATCTGCCAAGAGGAGAGGAGCTTGATATGAACCAGCGGGTAACGCTACGATCTGATGAAGGACATCAATGTGAGGAAGCGGGCAGGAATAGGCGGCTAGAAGAAGCATGAAGACAAGACATGTCGACTCTTGAGTGTTCAAGAGTCAAAGATTATACCACCACTTTAAGCACCAAAAACAATATCCCATCTCTTTTTGAACAATTTTTCCATTTGTAATATTTTAGATTATTTTTGCGTACTCTTTATCTTTTTCCCTCCTATTTATATCGGTAGTGGAGGGAAAGAAAATGATACTTTTGGATACTGAACAATTTGGAGAGAAGAAGCTCTCAAGGAAAGAAATGACTCCTTCCATGGAGTCTCGTAGATTTAGCTCAGGTTGTTCACTCCGCACCATGAGTGAGTAGTCGTTTTGAATGGGTTAGGCCAGCAAGGGCTGGTTATGTAAGTTATCTATTTCCTTTTTATGAATGAATGTTAATACATGTTGATGTGTTTGATAAAGTTCTTATTCGCATGATTATATGCATCTATCTTAGTGAATGATGAATGATAGGGAACTGATTTCATATTCATGGATCTTTTTATCAAACTTCCAAGACCCGAAATAGGAATATAAGGGGATTGTATCAAGGGTTTTCTAGATAGAAATGTTGTTTCGCTCGTAATGCAAGAAAGAACCAACGTTAAGGACGCTTAAGGTTGTAGTAAGTCTTAGAATCTTAAGAACACACGGAAGTTGACTTAAGTGAGCTTTAAAATAGAGACATTGACTTCACTTTATTACATTCATGAATAAATAGGATATTAGATATTGAATGTAACCTGTTCCGCTTTGGTTTAGCCTGTTCTCTCTTTTTATCATAACCAAAACACATTTTTCGAGATTGAATCTTTACATTTAGTATTTCCAGTAACCAGATCTAATCATTTCTCAACTAAAGAAGATCACATGCCACGAACACCCTGTTCTACAAGGTTTTTCTAATAAACATTGGTCATCAATCCCTGAGGAGACGATACTCTACTTATCATTTTATTACTTATATCTAGTGCACTTGCTAGAGTCTGTTTTGAGGACAACAGCGAGTCCAAAAGAAAAGATAAAGAGAAGGAGTAGGAAAGAGTTGCTGATTCATCCTCTAGAAATAGAAGGAGGAATTCAAGGAATAGGCCAACATACACTCCATTGAATGCCCCTAAAAGCGAGGTATTGATGTGGCTTGAAAACAGCCATCAGAGGTGGCATATTACATATCCCGGACCAAAAGGGGGGGAGTATACCAATGTGGGAAAGAATCCTAAAAATTATTGCAGATACCACAGGAGAAACAACCATGACACTGATGCATACTGGGAATTGGCAAAAGAAATCGAAAAATTAATTGAAAAGGTCAAGTTGGATAGGTTTATCCAAGATGATAAAAAAAAGATGATGACAAACAAAAGACTAATCCAATGAAGAAGGCGAAGGGTGTCATAAACGTCATTGATGGCGGACCTGGCTACCAGTCCCCAGCAAAGAAAACAAAGACATCCGCCCTTGATAGGCCAGCCTTTAATCGTACTTTTGCAAAGATTGGTCTTGTAATTCCCCCGCATGCAGATTCCCTAGTCATCACTATGGTAATAGAAGGCTGGGAGATGAAAAGAGTAATGGTTGATACAAGCAGTTCATGTAATGTAATCACCAGAGGAGCATTCACCAAGTTGAAAGTTGATCCAATCCATGTAGAAACAACTATCGTCGACATCCTGGGAGTGACAGGTCATACCATTCAAACTAAAGGTCAGGTAACCCTGGAGTGCGAACTGGCGGATGAAGATCAAGCATGGACGGATGACTTAGAGTTCTCCATTATGGATGGACAGCTCGCTTACAACATCGTCCTTGTGCGGCCCTTTATTTCTGAAGTTGTAGCTTTAATCTCCATTCGCCATCTAGCAATATACATCCCCACCAGTAAAGGAGGAGTCATTATCAGTGGGAATCAAAAAGTGGCTCAAGAAACCTATTCAGCTTCATTATCTATCCGCCTATAGAAAAAAGACGATGAAGGCGAAGAGAAGAACCCATTACCACCGCCTTGGGTGATACGAAGATGTTTCTCATTGCGGAGGGCAAGCGGGTAAAGGTTGCCAAAGGATTGAAGTCAGAAATAAAAAAGGGCATCACCAAAGTCCTTATTGAATGTGAAAGCGTATTTGCATGGGAGAACGAAATCCTGACAGGAGTGAGTCCAGATGTAATCACTCATAAATTAAATATAGCTGAAGACGCCACCCCAGTGGCACAAAAAAGACGAAATCATGGCCCCAAAAGGAAGAAAGCTATTGAAGAAGAAATAGCTAAATTGAAAAAGGCTGATGCAATTGAAGAAGTCATATACACACAGTGGCTGGCGAATGTTGTGCTAGTCAAGAAAGCTGGCGGATCCTATAGGATGTGTATAGATTTCACAGATATCAATAAGGCGTGTCTCAAAGACAATTATCCCTTGCCTTGCATCGATATCCTAGTTGATGGAACCGCCGGCTATGGAGTATATTCATTCACATATGTGAAATCTAGCTACCATCAGATCCCGATGGAACCCTCTGATCGCATTAAAACTTCTTTTGTCACACATCAGGCCACCTATTGCTTCAAGGTTATGCCTTTTGGGCTAAAGAATGCAGGAGCAACGTACCAACACATGATGAACAAAATATTTGAGGGCAAAGATGGGAGCAACTTCTCTATCTACATTAACGATATGATTATCAAAAGCACAACCATGGAGAAGCACGCAACTGATATTAAGGAAGTCCTGGAAGTGCTCCGCAAATACAACATTAAACTCAACCCAAAGAAGTGTACATTTGGAGCCACTTCAGGTAAATTCCTTGGTTACATGATCAGTAAAAAAAGGAGTAGGTGCCAATCCCGACAAAGTAAAGGCTGTGTTGGATATGAAAGCTCCTCAAAACATTAGAGAGGTACAATGCCTCAAAGGTCAAATCATTACTTTTGGAAGGTTTATCTCTTGTTCCGCTCGAAGATGTCTCCCTTTTTATGAAGTGATAAAAAAAACAGAAGACATTTGAGTGGATAGAAGATTGTCAGCAAGCCTTTCAAGACATCAAACAATTCCTTGGAGAGCCACCCTTGATGAGTAGGCCCATCAAAGGAGAAGATTTATACATGTGTGTGTCTATGTCTGTTACAGAAAAAGCAGTGTGCACCTTGATGATTAGAGAAGAGGAAGGCCAGCAATATCATATCTATTATGTCAGCAAAGTGTTGAAGGATGTTGAAACCCGATATTTAAGAATGGATAAAATGGCCTTGGCAGTTGTCACAACCTCAATCCGCCTCAGACCTTACTTTCGAGCGCATATGATCATAGTCAGAGCCAAGATCCTAATAAGAAAGGTGTTGCAGAAACCAGAAACCTCTGGCAGGTTAATGGAGTGGTCGATCCGCTTAGGAGAATTCGACGTTCGCTATGAAGGAAGATTCGCCCTCAAAAGCCAAGTCTTGGCGGATTTTATAAACAAATTCACTGAAGAAACTGTCAACCCTCCAAAAGAAAAGCATGAAGAATGGACCATATACACCGATGGCACATCGTCAACTAAAGGCGCCAGAGTGGGAGTTGTGATTAAGGGTCCAGAATTCATCAAAATACATTATGCAGCCAAACTGGACTTTCCAGCAACAAATAATGCAGTTGAGCTGATGATGAATCATATGAAAAAAAAATTCAACGTGAAAGATGAAACTCTAGTTAACTACGTGGAGGAAGTTGATGCACCTCACAGTTGAGACTCACTAAAGGATAAGTGTACCCCGTCGTTATCAAGTAATAATCTGGACAAGTCCAGGTATCAAATCCACAGGATTTATTCCTGCAAGTACCGATCTACTCAATCTCAGTTGTTATCTAGGATGTGGGGGTTTTGAATTTGGTTTTGATTAAGTTAACCTACTCCTAATTAAGTTACTTATACTCCTAGCTAAGTTATTCTACTCCTAAGTGATCTCTTACCAATACAATTGCCCGAAAGGACATGTGGTGATACGATAATAATGAAAATAGATTGTTTAGATAACAGATTTAAAACCTAATCTAAGTCACTTGTGTCTGAGGTGATTAACCCTACCTATCCTTCTGAGGTACCTAGTTCGTGATTCCCTTGTAAGGCCGAAACTAGCTCTAAGGCTCAGCAATTTGGGCTTAATCATCTATAGGGTCATCAATCCTATAGGCACTGACTAGGTCAGATTCAGCTCGTAATATGTGCCAACTTAATATTTGGATTATCGAATGAGTTAAATCAATCAGACAAAGCGTAAGACAAAGATACAAGCAATAAATCAATTGAACAAAACAAAACTATAATATTATTAAAGGTGAAAAGTATTGTCACGAAGATACAATGAGCCTAGGATTCATAGCATGGATCAGAGGCTAGACAGAATATAAAAAGAGAAGAAAATCCCCTTTTAGGGAACCTGTCTACCAATGCAGGCGTCTTCCTAGGACTTAAGGATGGAGCTTGAGCAATCCTCGATGAGTGGAGCTTCGGAGGTTTCTTTAATAGAGGTTGAAGGAGATGGAGGAGGTGGAGAGGATTTCTCAAGGTGGAAGCTAGAGTTTTTACAAAGATAAGAGATATCTATTTTACAAACTAAAAGTTCTATTTATAGCTGCGGTTCGGGCCCTCGTTCTGACCTAATTCGTTCCTTTTGCAGGTGGGAAGATGTGGGGTCAATCGTGGCATCATGGGGTTGGGAATCAGTCAAAAGACTGATTCCCGCAGGTCAGCTCACCGAGCTAGCCTCCAGCTCGCCCGAGCTGGCCCCTGAGGGCCAGTTCACCGTGCTGGCAGTGCCAGTTTTCGACAAGCGACATGCCTAGACTGTTGGGGTTTAGTGTCCTATAGACAATTGTTCCAAGATATAAGCCTAATGTAAATGAATTGTTCTTTATGTCATTTGTTTTAATAAGATATGGTTTCATAACTGTATAAAGGCAACCTCTTTTAAAGAACTAAATAAGTCTAATAAAAGGAAATCCATAAGTTTATTTAAAGTGATTATAAAGTGTTCATACAAGCATGAAGTGAGACAAAACATTATAATAAACTAATAAACTTAAAACCACCCCAAGTCAAGTGATATGTTTTGAAGAGGGATTGACATAACACTGTTAAGACTTGCATGTAACAATGTTTTCTGTCGAGACAGAGAGCTGATCTCACAAGCTTCAGATATGCAGATATCTGGACAGTTACATGGATCCAATGAAAGGGTTCATTAGGATTGGGGGCCTGACTTGAGATAACAGGATGGGTAGATTTATCCTTGTCATATGTTCATCTCATTGGTATTAATAGGTATAAGTAATCCTAAGACTCAAAGGAATGTTAATTAGTGATTTTGGATTATGGAATGTGATGCTTTGATCCTATTGTAACACGATCCATAACAGGGATGACTCTGGGGTGTGTACGGCAGACGTTGGGTATCACAGGAAGTAATTGCAGGGTAGTTAACATTGGATTAAGCATTTGTCACTCCTGATAAATGGGAGATACGTCCAAGGATCGCTTATGGAAGACTTAACTCTAAATCCTTGCAAGGTGATAGCTTAAGACTTGAAATGTAGATTTCACTTAACCTATCTAATTGGAGTTAACTCGGCCTGTACAAGTAAAACGAACGTCTCGCTATATGTGACTTGACATTATCCATAGTCATAAGATTTTGTTCAAGGATGTAGTTGATGAAGGATCGAATTATACTGTAACTAATACGGAAAGGTCAACGACGGAATCAACCTGTCTTCTTATAGATCTGGGGGAATGTTTCGGATTTGCCAATCACAGTTCGCGTACTCATTCCGTTATAAAAGATTGAATGTAATTTTGAGAAATTAATTTAATAGTTGTATACGGCTAGAAGCAATAAGAACCTAATGGGTCACACATAAGACTTGGAACCCAAAAGAGAAACAGATGTTAATTAATTGATGGAAGCCCAACTGAGTCCACTAAGGCCTAGTAATAGGGGGCGATTTTATGTGTTGTGACACATAAAGGAATTAATTTAATTTTAAACAATTATAATTAGATTATGATTATGGATTAAATTAATTATAGAATAAATAAGTTAGGAGGTTTATTGAGATTAAATTGCTTCTAATTATTATCCTATTAATAAGTTATTATTATCTTTATATTTAGATATGATTATAGATAATAACAATAAGAGTATTATTCCGAATAAAACTCTTATTCAGTAAACTAATTCTATCTGACTAGGGTTTAGATGGAAGATGCTATATTAACCCCCTCTAGTTGTAAATTTCGGCCAACCATGCCATCCCAGAGAGAGAGAATTTTTGACCCCTACTGTAGTGGATCGTCTTTCACTGCTTGCTTCCGAATCAATTGATTTCATCTCTTTCCTTTTACTCCTTGATCTTGTGTTGATTAATTAGAGGCAATCTATCTTGATTGCTATTATACAGTTGAGTTCTAACTTCGTTTGATTTGTGTTTTGTTTTGTGCTCGTGAACTCGGATTAAGAGTTGAGGGCACTTCGCTTGCAACAGTAGATAGTTCATCAAAAGGTATTTCCTTCTATCCCTCTTTATATGAAATAAAGATTAACGGATCTTGGTTAAAGGAAATAGGTTAAAATTTTTATATTTCCGCTGCCAAACGTTTGCCTATTTTTCTTCAGTGGTATCAGAGCTTACGTTAAATCCGTTATTTCATATATGAAAATTAAAAGATTTTCAATCAGATTGAATAAATATATTTATTGTTAGGTTAATTAATAAAACTGTTTTGATTAATTAATCTAAAGATAAATAAGTTTTAATTAATTGTTAATTAAAATTGATTATGCATAAGTTCCTAATTATTTTGGTTGATAATCATTGTAACAAAATCTATTTGTTTTATGGTTAGATTAATAAAGTTAGTTTTATTAATTCTAAAGATAAAACTGAAAATCTTTAAAAGCTTTTCTTATATTCTGAAAGTCGTTTTAAAACTGTTTTAAAAGTGATATATATATATATATATATATCTTTATATTTAAAATAAAAAAAATATCGAACAGAAGCTCGGGTTGTGCCGCGAGGCAGCAACCCGTGGCGTCTGGCCGCCGCTACCGCAAGGCAGCGACAGGCCAGACGCGATGCTGCTGCCAGACGGCAGCAGCTATGTGGTCGGGCCCGTTACGGGCCCGACTCGAGGGTATATTTGTTTTTAAACGGTTTTAAAATAAAATAGTTTTAAATATATTTGTGTATATATGTAAGTTTCAGAAATAAATAGTTTTCTGTTTTGATTATCGAATAAAAGAATTTATTTAAAAGTTTATTTTACTTATTTGTAAATCAAAGATGTTAAATGAAATAAAACAAAATAACTGGGATATGCATAACAAAAGGTTTTGTATAGTTATATTAATCTAATATGTAATTGTTACATTTTAATTAGATTAGATATAGAAGATACAAAGCTGATAGAATTAAAAATTGGATGAAAGTTAATTTGACAAGTTAATGTGATTAACCTAAATATTACATAAATATTTTATGTAATCAACCAATTAAATTTATTTAATTGAGTCTATGCATGTTTGGAGTTATGGACATATTTGGACCCTCTATTTAGTCTTTTGGTATTTTGAAAATAGGACATGCGTGTCCTGCCTATCTACTATCTATTGTAATTTCTCCTCTCATCTAATTCCCTTCAAATTAATTGAAGTTTTCTTTAATAGTATAGAAATTAATATTGATGTAATTTCAAGGCGCCATGGAGAAGACGGAGGACCTAAAAGAGAAATATGTAATAGTTAGTATTTCCATAGGTTTGACCTTTTATTCCATTTCTGGCTCAACGGAATAATTTAGATAATATGTCCATAACGCCAATGTATATTGTATGTGTCTGATATATGCTAAAGCAAATCAAGACTAGGTTAGATTATGAGACTTAAAATAAAAATTCATCACTAATTAAAAGTTAAGTAAATAAGCAAGTTATTAAAATCGGTTGCCCCTCCCTAATATTATAATTCAGCCGGAAGTACTGGGGGCCTTTAGGTTGTTGAGTAAACTCAAGCTCGGGGTCTTATGGTAACACCTGAATTATCGAAAATCGTTTTCATGAATATGGAGTAATACTTAAATTAGATTATTATAATTGGATGGGTAAACTCATGTTGTCACAAACTAATGTGCAATATGGTTGGGATTAATATGAATACATATTAGTTACTAATGTGGTTAGTAACCCAATAACCTAGGAATCACATTGTTGATGTGATTGATTATACGAATCTACCTAACAAATGAGACTAGCTTGTTGAGTAAACTCAATGTGACATTTCAGGAGTTAGGATCCTAGCTCACTAAAGGATTTGTGAAATTCTTCGAATTAATATGGAGGGCTATTAATTTGGCAAAATAGTGGGAGCAATTTAAAATGAAATTAAAAGACCTATAATTTTAGATTGATATACTTTAAAGAAAATGAATAACATACGTTTACTCTTTCTCACTCTCAGGTTAAATTAAAAACACTCGTAAAATCATGACTAAAACCAATCTGCAAAATATACTTACCGATAACAAGTTGAACGGTTCAAACTTCACCGACTGGTATCGCAACCTCAAAATTGTTTTGAAGTTCGATAAGATAGGGTATGTACTTGATACATCGATACCCCCTACCCCGGCTAATGATGCTCCCATCGAAGAAATCGATGCTTACCAGAAGCATAAGGCTGATGACGATCACGCGGGATGCATCATACTTGCATCGATGACACCGAAATTGCAAAGGCAACATAAGGAGATGGATGTCTATTCCATCATCGTGCACCTGAAAGAGTTGTTTGGGAAACAAACTCGGTACGA
Organism: Euphorbia lathyris; assembly: GCF_963576675.1. NCBI lineage: Eukaryota > Viridiplantae > Streptophyta > Magnoliopsida > Malpighiales > Euphorbiaceae > Euphorbia > Euphorbia lathyris. Next base: position 50,194,015 of record NC_088913.1, read on the forward strand.
ACGCTACGAGATATCAAAACTGTTATATCGTTGCAGGATGCAAGAGGGCACATCTGTGATGACACATTGTGTCAAGATGATAAGTTATATTACCAAACTTTCTAGTATTGGATTCACGATGGATCATGAGCTAAGTGTGGACTTACTCCTTCAATCCCTCCCAAAAAGTTATTCACAGTTCATCATGAACTACTAGATGAATGACTTGCAAACCTCTCTTGAAGAGCTGGCAAACATGCTCAAGACAGTTCAGCCCAATATGAAGAAAGACAAGGCAATACCAGTTATTGTCATAGAGGGATCAAAGAAGAGGAAGGGGAACTTTCCCAATCCTAAACATCCCAAGAAAGGCAAGAGGGCCATGCCCACTAAGGGGAAGCAAGTGAAGAAGCCCAAAGGAGAGTGCCACTTATGTGGTAAAGACGTGCATTGGAGAAGGAATTGCAAGGAGTACTGTTAGGCATGAAAGTGACTACATTTAAAGGTGTTAATTATAATGAATTAAGGGTGTTTGTAGTGTTTTATTACATGAAAGAAGGTCTTATAGGTGTTTTTATGCAGATAAGGAAAGACTTAGCCGAATATGTTGGAAATTAGGCTAAGGTATAGCAGCGGAAATATAAAAATTTTAACCTATTTTCATAAACCACAAGATCCGTTAACCGTTATTTCATATAAAGAGGGATAAGAAGAAATACCTTTTAGAAGTTCTATCTACCGTTGCAAACGAAGTGCCCACAACTTCAAAAGAGATAGAAACTGTCTACCAATCTTCCCCTATCCGAAACAGACCTTCCAGACATCCAAACGACAATCCCTTCGGTAGAAACGTGGAAGAATATGTCTAGAAGCTCCTCTCCAAAAATTGCGACGATCCGACAGTTCAATCTCCGGGAATCCGCGAAATCGTGAACTGACCTGATGTAGGAGTAGTAAAACGAATTTCTCCCTTTTGTTTGTTTTTCTTCTTCGAGTTCCCAAACACGAAATAAAACACCGAAAGATTAATTTAGTATCAACCGTTGAATAGCAACCAAAGTAGATTGCCTCTAACTAATCAACACAAGATCAAGGATAAAAGAAATAGATGAAAATTAATTGATCAAACGAAGCCGTAGAGAAATCTCGTCCTCGAACTATGGGTGTCGAATTTTCTCTCTCTTGGACTAGATGAATTTCGAAAATCACAAGTAGGGTATGGCTTGCTTGGATTTCGAAAATCTCAAGGAAGGGGTATTTATAATCTCTTGTATCTAATCTCTAGTTAGATAGAATTAGGTTACTGAATAGGAATTCCATTCGGAATAGAATTCCTAATTATTATCTCACTATATATCTAATATATTAAGGATAATAATAATAACCTTATTGGATAATAATATGAGTATATTAATCTAATTAAAACTCCTAACTTAATTATCTCTTAATTAATTTAATTCATATTCCTAATCTAATTAGGATTAACAAAATCAAATTAATTATTCATGTATATCACTACATGAATTTCGACCCCCTTATGTCCATGGGCCTTATTGGGCTCAATTGGGCTTCTATCAATTAATTAACATCTATCTCTCTTTTAGGTTCCAAGTCTTATGTGTGATCCATTAGGTTCTTATTGCTTCTAGCCGTATGCAACGTTATTAAATTAATTTTCAAAGAATTATATTTAATCTTTGCATAACGGAATGATGTACAGAGTATGTGATTAGTAAGTCCGTAATCATTCCCCCAGAGCTATAAGAAGACAGGTTGATTCTGTCGTTAACCTTTCCGTATTAGTTACAGTATAATTCGATCCTTTATCAACTACATCCTTGAACTGAATCTTATGACTATGGGTGATGTCAAGTCACATATAGCGAGACGTTCGTTTTACTTGTACAGGCTGAGTCAACTCAAAAAGATAGGTTAAGTGAAATCTGTATTTCTTACTCTTAAGCTATCACCTTGCAATGATTTAGAGTCGAGTCTTCCACAAGCGATCCATGGATGTATCTCCCATTTATCGGGAGTGATAAATGCTCAATCCAATATATAACGACTCCGTAATTACTTCCTATGATACCCAACGTCTACTGTTCACACCCCAGAGTCATCTCTGTTAAGGATCGTGTTACACCAGAGTCAAAGCATCACATTCCGTAATCCAGAATACCAATTAATATTCCTTTGAGTCCGAGGATTAGTTATACCTATTAATACCAATGAGATGAACATGTGACAAGGATGAATCTACCCATCATGTTATCTCAAATCGGATCCCCAATCCTAATGAACAACGTTTCATCGGATCTATGTAACTGTCCAGATATCTGTATATATGAAGCTTGTGAGATCAGCTTTCTGTCGGACAGAAGACATTGTTACATACAAGTCTCAACAGTGATATGTCAATCCCAAACATATCACTTTACTTGGGGTGGTTTTAAGTTTATCAGTTTACTATAAAGTTTTGTCTCACTTCATGCTTGTATGAACACTTTATAATCACTTTAAATAAACTTACGGATTTCCTTTTATTAGACTTTATTTAGTGCTTAAAAGGGATTGCCTTTATATAGTTATAAAACATATATCTTATTAAACCAATGATATAAAGAACAATTCATTTACATTAAGTTTGTATCCTAGAACAATTGTCTATAGGACACTAAACCCCAACATAGTCCCACTTGGACTAAAGCCAATTGTTTCTAAAACTTATCCCAGTAGAAGTTAAATGACGATCATGTATTCTCTGGGTTAAAGGCTTTGTCAACGGATCTGCAACGTTGTCCTCTGTAGGTACTCTTTCTATTCTCACATCTCCTCTAGCCACAATCTCTCTAATGATGTGGTATCGCTTAAGGTAATGCTTGGATGCATTATGAGACCGTTGTTCCTTTGCTTGCGCAATGGCTCCATTGTTATCACAGTACAGTGTAATGGGATTGACAATGTCAGGCACCACACCTAGTTCTGTAATGAACTTTCTAATCCAAACCGCTTCCTTTGTTGCTTCCACAGCTGCGATATACTCTGACTCGGTCGTAGAGAAAGCTACGCTTCCCTACTTGGAACTCTTCCAACTGACCGCGCCCCCATTCAAGATAAACAGGTATCCTGATTGGGATTTATAATCATTCTCATTTGTGAGATGACTTACGTCTGAAAATCCTTCTATTTTCAGATCACCTTCTTCGTACACTAGGAACATATCTTTAGTTCTTCTCAAGTACTTAAGAATGTTCTTGACGGCAATCCAATGCTCGTCTCCCGGATTCCCTTGGTAACGACTCGTTACAGATAACGCGAACGCTACGTCAGGTCTAGTGCATAGCATAGCATACATAATCGAACCGATTGCGCTGGCGTACGGGACTGCAGCCATGCGTCGTTTATCATCATCGGTTTTAGGACATTGATGATTGTTTAACTTTACTCCATGTAACATGGGTAAGTTACCTCGTTTCGATTCAAGCATGCTAAACCGATTTAGCACATTTTCAATGTATGTAGCCTGTGAAAGATCAAGCAGTCTTCTCGATCTATCTCTATAGATCTTTATACCAAGTATATAAGCTGCTTCACCAAGGTCTTTCATTGAGAAGTTACCAGATAACCATACTTTCACTGACTGTAAGAGAGCAACGTCATTTCCCATTAATAATATATCGTCCACATATAGTATGAGAAATGCTATAGAGCTCCCACTTGCTTTCTTGTAAATGCAAGCTTCTTCGCAATTTTGTTCAAAACCAAATTGTTTTATGGTTTCGTCAAAACACGTATTCCAGCTTCTAGATGCTTGCTTGAGTCCATAAATGGATCTCTGAAGTTTGCAAACTTTATTTGCATCCTTCGATATGAAACCTTCAGGCTGCATCATATATACATCCTCAAGCAGGTTTCCGTTTAGGAAAGCTGTTTTCACATCCATTTGCCAAATCTCATAATTGAAATGAGCGGCAATTGCAAGCATGATTCTGATTGATTTGGACATAGCCACAGGAGAGAAAGTTTCGTCATAATCAATTCCTTGCTTCTGACGATATCCTTTCGCTACTAACCTAGCTTTGTAGGTGCTAACCTTTCCATCCATGTCTGTCTTCTTTTTGAAGATCCACCTGCACCCAATGGGTATTATCCCTTCGGGTGGATCAACCAAAGTCCACACTTGGTTAGTATACATGGAATCCATGGCCTCAAGCCATGCTTTAGAATCTGGACTAGTAAGAGCCTCTTCGTAGTTTTCGGGTTCATCGTCTAACACGGGAACCTCATTATCATCTCCCACTAGAAAATCATATCTAACTGGGAGTTCACGAACCGAGCAGCGCCTGGGCAGCTCGCCGAGCAGCGCCTGGGCAGCTCGCCGAGCAGCGCCTGGGCTGCGCGCCGAGCAGTGCCTAGGCAGCTCGCCGAGCAGCGCCTGGGCTGCGTGCCGAGCAGCGCCTAGGCTGCTCACCGATGATCAATTCGCCGAGCGACTGCCAGGGGTCCTCGAGACGTGATTTTCACCCGAACTGATTCCTGCTTTAGCCTGCACATGCACGAAAACTCCAAATAACATTAGTTCCGAGGCTAAATTGACCCGCCAATCGCTCATTTTGAGTAGACACTCCGTTTGGTGCGACTTTTGGCGGATCAATTAGCTATAAAAGATAATGGAATTTTAACATACATGCTATTTTGGCCATATTTGCCTAAAATAACCAAAAAACAAGCCTAAACAACGAAAAGTAAATAAAACATTTCTAATTTCTAACTAACTCACACAAAAGCATATAAATGCGAGAATTGCTCGCTTATTCATGAAATAATGCTAAAAACCGTCCTAAAAACGTACCCAAAGATAGGGGTTTTTGACCCCTATCAAACCTCCTCGCACTTAAAACTTTACTTGTCCCAAAGTAAACTAAAAAACTAAACCCGCAATCACTAGCAAGCTAGAAAACCTCCTAGTTTGACTAGGTGCTTGACACAATTTTGAGCATCTGTAATTACATGCATTCGGAAATACAAAGTAGAGACACGATATCCAAAAGCCGCATTTCAATTATCACAGGTCATATGTTTAAGAAAAAGGACACATGTTCAATTAAACGAGCTTAAGGGGATAGCTAAGTAAAACACCTCACCATAGGTAGTTCACTCAATTCACACAATTTTGGTGGCTAAAGTGTTTTACTCTCGGCTTATGTTCTTGTTTAGGATTACGTTGATTTTGTACGTTCATCCGAGTTCCTCTACTATGCCATATGACTCCGATGATATCAAAAACAGCCTCGAATTGGGGTTGTAATGTGGTTAGAGGGTTAAAGGTACAACAAGGGTTAGGAGTTCTAGCGCTAGAAAAACAAAGTTTAAAATGGCTTTAGCAAATTGTGAAGTGATTGAGCTTTTTATTTACATATATTTCTTTTTTTTTTCTGAGACGTTCCAATTTTAAGAACTGGGAGATAGAGTTCTCCTTCTTTTGTTCGTCTCTTTTCTTTTCTTTTTTTCTGTTTTTTTTTCTCTAGATAGTAATGCTCATTCACTTCTTAGCCTTTTGGCTTGCTACTATGATGCCATAAACAAAGATAAAGCGCTTAGAAGAAAACAAAAACTCAATGTGAGCCTTGCAAAAACTTGGGTTAAGTAACAAACCAAGTGATGGTTTGCAAAAATTGGGTCAGAACGAAAGAAAAAATCTACAAACTACAAAAATACAGGCTCAAAGGGGCTTCCTAGAGTGGATGAAAAAGAGAAAATAAGGTAAAGAAAAGGGTTAATTCTAATGAGGCTGATTCATCGTTTACCATCTCAAATCATTGCATGTAGGTTCAACTCAGTATTAGGTGCAAAATCTGTAATCTTTCCAAAAGTCAAAGCATTCACACAAAAAAAATGTCAAGAAAAAGAGCTTTTTGATGTTCGCTCTTGGGCTCAAATTCAACTCACAGTTCTTGGGTTTCAATTTTGTGCTTACTAGTTCTCCCCAAACTCGAGTTTAATACCACATGCCTTCAATTCTTAAGTTATCTACCTAAGTAATGATTTTAGCATTTCTTCAAAAGTAGGGTCTAAATGCAAACTTTAGCTCATGCTTTTACAGATACAAGGATTGTGTCCTACACCTAAACTAGTTGTCATGCAATTTTAGATTCGGTTCTCAGCCCTCAAGGAAAAGTAATGAAGTTTAGATTCGAAGGAGGTTCATGGTTTTAGGTCCTAAGCATGCAAAAACATAAATAAAACCTGAAAACGCTAAACTAAACTAGACACGACGCAACAAAAATTTAAAAAATATACAAATTTTTGTAAGTTTGTCTACCCCTCCTCCTCACACTTAAATCATGCAATAAGTACCAACATTGCAAACAAAACCATCAAGCGCATGTGCAAAAAGTTAGGGTGGAGAAGACAACTTACTGATTTTATCGCAATCGCCAAAAACTTGATGATTTGCGGTGCCAAATTTATTTATTTATTTATTTATTTATCTATCTCCGTTCGGGAAAAAAACCCGAACTGTTGCTTATGTCGCCCGAGCAGCGGGCTGGGCGGCAGTGCCCAGCTCGCCGAGCTGGGCCTCCCGGGGCCAAAATTTTTTTTTTCTTTTCTCAGCTCGTCGCAAGCTGGCAGGCAGAAGGTCCGAAAATATATATATATATATATATATATATATATATTTATTTTAAACCCGAACACTTAAAAAAACGTAAAAGAAAACTAAACAACTAAACTAAAAGATCAATGTATAATCTAAATAAAATAAACCTGAAAAGTTTTATTAAAACTTGGGTTGCCTCCCAAGAAGCGCTACGTTATAGTCAGTGAGCTCGACATAGAATTCCCGCCTAGGTGTATGCTGACATCCGCGTTAGGAATTCAAATTCCTGAATAAATAATCCGTACCTGCAAAACGGATTATCAGTTTCAAAGAATTTTATTGAAAATAAATGATCAAATTTAAATAAATTATGAAAAAGTTTAGTTTGCTCCCTTTTTTATTCTCTAGGTAGATCAAAGAGAATGAAAATTTCTGGACTTGGAGCAAAACTGAACTCTTCTATCTTTGGATTCTTCTCTAGAGGCTCAATTTCAACTGATTCCTTAATTAATATTGAAACTTTTGGTTTCTCATAATTAGGGATCAGTTCTTCATTGTTAATGGGAAAAGATATTACCTGATCAACCTGACCTACCAAATTGGGTTCTTTAATTGATTCGTCCGCGGTTGAATCAACTAGGATCCCTTTTTGTATGCATAAATTTTTAATTGAGGCATACAAATCGTCAGTTTGATCTTCGTGAGTAGATAGGAAGTTAAGCAAATGCGTAACAGACTCCTTATTTCCATTGTTTCTAGCCATTTTCTCAAAAAAGAAGAATCATTAGAAATAACAATAAAAATTAAAAACAAATATTCACAAAAAGAAAAGTATAAAGGATTATATATAAACAAGTATAAACGATTATAAACAAGTATAGATGATATAAACAAGGATATTCACAACGAATGCCTAAACTAACAAATCGACCTTTGGTTCGATATTGCAGAAGAAATAAATCCCCGGCAACGGCGCCAAAAACTTGATGCGCCTCACGGCGTTGTCGGTACCGCAAGGCTCACTAAGGGATAAGTGTACCCCGTTGTTATCAAGTAATAAATCTGGAAAGTCCAGGTATCGAATCCACAGGACTTATTTACCACAAGTATCGAATTACTTGGTCTCAGATGTTATCTAGGCTTTGTGGGTTTTGAGTTTGTTTGTTTAAGTTAATCTACTCCTAGGTTGAATTACGCTACTCCTAGCTAAATTATACTAGTTCTAACTAAGTTATTCTACGCCTAATTAAGTTAAACTACTCCTAATTGATCTTTCACTAATGCAATTACCCGAAGGAACATGGTATGAACGATAATAATGAAGTTAGGTTATTAGGTCTATTGATTAAAAACCTAATCTAAGTCACTTGTATTCAAGGCGATTAACCCTACTTACCCTCCTAAAGTTCCTAGTGCGTGATTCCCTTGTAAGGCCGAAACTAGGTCTAAGGCTCAGCAATTTGGGCTTAATCAACTAAGAGGTCGTCAATCTCCTAGGCTCTGACTAGGTCAGATTCAGCTCACAATATGTGCCTACTCGATTTTGGGGCTTTTGAATGAGTTAAACCAATTGAATAAAGCGTAAGACAAAGATTAAACAATTAAGCATAGAACAGAATAAGAACTAAAATATTATTAAAGATGAAGGATAATGTCACAGGATACAATTAGCCTAGGATTCATAGACTGTATCAAAGAGTACAAACAAGGAAAGGTAAAAGGAGATACGAAAATCCCTTTCAAGGAACCTGTCTACTCTGCAATCGGCTTCCTAGGTCTTAAGGGCGGATCTTGAATATTCCTCGAGAACAGCTTTGAAGGAGCTTCAATGGAGGTCGGAGAAGATGGAGGAGATGGAGAGGAAATTCAAGGGGAAAGCTAAAGTAATTTACAAATAATGAAAGATAACCTAATTTACAATGGAAAAGTTCTATTTATATATGTAGCTCGGGCCCTCTTTTTGACCTATTTCGTGTCCTTATGCAGGTGGGAAGTCGTGGGACCGGTCATGTAGTCGTGGGGTCAAATTTGGGATTTTTGACCAATTCCCGCAGGTCTGCTCGCCGAGCAGGGCGAGCTGCTCGGCGAGCAGGCTCCCTGCTCGGCCGAGCATGCCCCTGGAGGCCAGCTCGCCGAGCAGCGCCTGGGCAGCTCGCCGAGCAGTGCCTGGGCTGCGCGCTGAGCAGCGCCTGGGCAGCTCGCTGAGCAGCGCCTGGGCAGCTCACCGAGCAGCGCCTGGGCAGCTCGCCGAGCAGCGCCTGGGCTGCGCGCCGAGCAGTGCCTGGGCAGCTCGCGGAGCAGCGCCTGGGCTGCTCACCGATGCTCAATTCGCCGAGCGACTGTCGGGGGTCCCCGAGATGTGATTTTCACCCGAACTCGTTCCTGCTTTAGCCTGCACATGCACGAAAACTCCAAATAACATTAGTTCCGAGGCTAAATTGACCCGCCAATCGCTCATTTTGAGTAGACACTCCGTTTGGTGCGACTTTTGGCGGATCAATTAGCTATAAAAGATAATGGAATTTTAACATACATGCTGTTTTGGCCATATTTGCCTAAAATAACCAAAAAACGAGCCTAAACAACGAAAAGTAAATAAAACATTTCCAATTTCTAACTAACTCACACAAAAGCATATAAATGCGAGAATTGCTCGCTTATTCATGAAATAATGCTAAAAACCGTCCTAAAACCGTACCCAAAGATAGGGGTTTTTGACCCCTATCAGTGGATCAACCAAAGTCCACACTTGGTTAGTATACATGGAATCCATTTCAGAATCCATGGCCTCAAGCCATGCTTTAGAATCTGGACTAGTAAGAGCCTCTTCGTAGTTTTCGGGTTCGTCGTCTAACACGGGAACCTCATTATCATCTCCCACTAGAAAACCATATCTAACTGGGAGTTCACGAACTCTTTGTGATCTACGAATAGGTGGCACTAGAGTCTCATCTAATGGGACTCCTTCGGGTACCTCAACCGCCTCTGTTGTTTCAGTCGGTGTTTCTTCTTCTTGAACTTCGTCAAGTTCAATCATGCTTCCCTTTTGTGTTTCTTCGAGAAACTCTTTCTCTAAGAAGGTTGCGTGCTTGGATACGATTACTTTCTGATCATCTGGATGATAGAAGTAATATCCCATAGTTTCCTTAGGGTATCCAATGAAGAAACATTTATCAGATTTCGAATCTAGTTTGTCGGACGCAATGCATTTGACAAAGGCTGAACAACCCCATACTCTCATAAATGAAAACATGGGTTTTCTACCAACGAACAATTCATATGGTGTGGAACTAGCGGATTTAGTTGGTACTTGATTTAGGGTGAAGAGGGCAGTTTCTAAGGCATAGCCCCAGAACATCTTTGGAAGTAAGGCCATGCTCATCATGGATCGTACCATATCTAGTAGGGTACGGTTTCTCCTCTCGGACACACCATTGTGTTGTGGTGTATAGGGAGGTGTCCATTGTGAGCATATCCCACATTCAGTTAGATAATTCAGAAAATGATCTGAAAGATATTCGCCACCTCGATCAGATCGAAGCGTCTTTATTTTCTTTCCTAATTGATTTTCTACTTCATTCTTGAAGCATTTGAATTTCTCAAAAGCTTCTGACTTGTGCTTCTTCAAGTAGATGTAACCATATCGGGTATGGTCATCTATGAAGCTTATGAAGAATCTGAATCCTCCTCTTGCTTGGACTGACATAGGACCACATACATCTGAATGAATGAGTCCTAGAGTGTCTGATACACGCTCACCTTTATTGCTAAAGGGTGTCTTTGTCATTTTACCTTTTAAACATGATTCGCATGTTTCCAATGATTCGAGATCAATTGAATTTATAAGCCCATCTTGATGTAGCTTAAGCATGCGTCATTTGTTTATATGGCCTAAACGACAATGCCACAAGTAAGTTGAATTATCTAGCTTATGTCTTTTGGTATCAATTGCGAAAATAGAAATTTTGTCATCTAACACATAAATCCCATTTTGTGATATTCCTGAAAAATAGAAGATCGAATCTCTATAAAAATCGCAACGTTTGTCTTTTATTGAAATATAAAAACCGTCGTCAACGAGACGGCTAATAGAAATAATATTTCTAGATATTCCTGGAATATCCTTAGGCTGCATCCGGTATCAAATACCAAAAGATTCAGACTGTGAAATTTCAATATAAAACATACCAGATGTTGAAGTCCCGGCTTCTTCCCCTTTTGAGGAAGGCTAGGTACACCAACAGTTTCTTTTCCAATGCCCGTCTTTACCACAGAAGTGGCACTCTCCTTTGGGCTTCTTCACTTCCTTTCCCTTAGCTTTGTAGGGCACGGCTTTCTTACCTTTCTTGGGATAATTAGGATTGGGATAGCTCCCTTTCCTTTTCTTTGATCCCTCAATGACAAGAGCCGGTATGGCTTTGTCTTTCTTCATATTGGGCTCAAATAACTTGAACATATTTGCAAGCTCTTCAAGAGAGGTTTGCAAGTCATTCATCTGATAGTTCATAATGAACTGTGAATAACTTTCTGGGAGGGATTGAAGAATTAAGTCTATACTTTATTCGTTATCCATCGCAAATCCAATACTAGAAAGTTTGGTAATGTAGCCAATCATCTTGACACAATGTGTCATGACAGATGTGCCCTCTTGCATCCTACTACGATATAGCAAATTGGATATCTCGTAGCGTTCGCACCTGGTTTGTTTCCCAAACAATTCCTTTAGGTGCATGATGATGGAATAGGCATCCATTTTCTCATGTTGCCTTTGTAATTCTGGTGTCATCGATGCAGGTATGATGCATCCGGCATGATCATCATCAGCCTTATGCTTCTGGTAAGCATCAATTTCCTCAATGGGAGCATCATCAGCAGGGAGAGGGGGTATCGATGTATCAAGTACATACCCTATTTTATCGAACTTCAAAACAATTTTGAGGTTACGAAACCAATCGGTGAAGTTTGAACCATTCAATTTGTTATCGGTAAGAATGTTTTGCAGATTGGTTTTAGTCATGATTATAAGAGTGGGTTTAATTAAACCTGAGAGTGAGAAAGAGTAAAAGTATGTCATTCATTTGCTTAAAGTATATCAATCTAAAATTATAGGCCTTTTAGTTTATTTTAGATTGCTCCCACTATTTTGCCAAATTAATAGCCCTCCATATTAATTCGAAGAATTTCACAAATCCTTTAGTGAGCTAGGATCCTAACTCCAGAGATTTCGCCTTGAGTTTACTCAACAAGCTAGTCTCATTCATTAGGTAGATTCATGTAATCAATCACATCTTTAATGTGATTCCTAGGTTATTGGGTTACTAACCACATTAGTAACTAATATGCTATTCATATTAATCCCAACCGTCTTGCCCATTAGTTTATGACAACATGAGTTTACTCATCCAATTATCATAATCTAATTTAAGTATTACCCCATATTCATGAAAAATGATTTTCGATAATTCAGGTGTTACCGAAAGGACCCCGAGCTTGAGTTTACTCAACAACCCAAAGGCCCTCAGCACTGCCGGCTGAATTATAATATTAGGGAGGGGCAACCGATTTTAATAACTTGTTTATTTACTTAACTTTTTAATGAGGGATTTTATTTTAGGTCTCATAATCTAACTTAGTCTTGATTTGCTTTAGCATACATCAGACACATACATTCACATACATTGGCGTTATGGACATATCATCTAAATTATTCCGTCGAGCCAGAGACGGAATAAAAGGGCAAACCTAAGGAAATACTAACTATTACATATTTATCTTTAGGTCCTCCGTCTTCTCCATGGCGCCTTGAAATTACATATTAATTTCTATACTACTAAAGAAAACTTCAATTGAATTGAAGGGAATCAGATGAGAGGAGAAATTACAATAGATAGTAGAAAGGCAGAACTCGCAGGGCCTATTTCAAAAATACCAAAAGACTAAAGAGGGTCAAAATATGTCCATAACTCCAAACATGCATAGACTCAATTAAATAAATTTAATTGATTGATTACATAACTATCTTATGTAATATTTATGTTAATCACATTAACTTATCAATTAACTTTCATCCAATTTTACTTCTAATAGTTTTCGTATCTTTTATATTAATCTTTAGATTAATATAACTATACAAAACTTTAATTATGCACGTCCCAATTATTTTGATTTTAATTCATTTAACATTTTGATTTACAAATTGGTAAAATAAACTTTTAAACAAATTTTCATTCGATAATCAAAACAGAAAACTATCATTTTCTGAAATATATATATTTAAATATAAAACGATTTTAAATATATATATATCAGTTCTAAAACGGTTTTAAAACGATTTTCAGAAAATAGGAAAAACTACTATAGATTTCCGTTTTATCTTTAGAATTAATAAAACTGATTTTATCAATCTAACTATCAAACTAATAGATTTCGTTATAATGATTATCAACCAAAATAATTAGGAACATACGCATAATCTCTTTTAATTAACAATTAATTAAAACTTATTTATCTTTAGAATCAATTAATCAAAACAAGTTGTTAATTAATCCTAACTATAAATATTTATTCAATCCTATTGAAAAACTTCTAAATTTTCATATATGAAATAACGGATTTAACGATGGCTCTGATACCACTGTTGGAAATTAGGCTAAGGTATAGCAGCGGAAATATAAAATTTTTAACCTATTTCCATAAACCACAAGATCCGTTAACCGTTATTTCATATAAAGAGGGATAAGAAAAAATACCTTTTAGAAGTTCTATCTACCGTTGCAAACGAAGTGCCCACAACTTCAAAAGAGATAGAAACTGTCTACCAATCTGCCCCTATCCGAAACAGACCTTCCAGAACTCCGAACGACAATCCCTTCGGTGGAAACGTGGAAGAATATGTCTAGAAGCTCCTGTCCAAAAATCGCGACGATCCGACGGTTAAATCTCCGGGAATCCGCAAAATCATGAACTGACCTGATGTAGGAGTAGTAAAACGAATTTCTCCCTTTTGTTTGTTTTTCTTCTTCGAGTTCCCAAACACGAAATAAAACACGGGAAGATTAATTTAGTATCAACCGTTGAATAGCAACCAAAGTAGATTGCCTCTAACTAATCAACACAAGATCAAGGATAAAAGAAATAGATGAAAATTAATTGATCAAACGAAGCCGTAGAGAAATCTCGTCCTCGAACTAGGGGTGTCGAATTTTCTCTCTCTTGGACTAGATGAATTTCGAAAATCACAAGTAGGGTATGGCTTGCTTGGATTTCGAAAATCTCAAGGAAGGGGTATTTATAATCTCTTGTATCTAATCCCTAGTTAGATAGAATTAGGTTACTGAATAGGAATTCCATTCAGAATAGAATTCCTAATTATTATATCACTATATATCTAATATATTAAGGATAATAATAATAACCTTATTGGATAATAATAGGAGTATATTAATCTAATTAAAACTCATAACTTAATTATCTCTTAATTAATTTAATTCATATTCCTAATCTAATTAGGATTAACAAAATCAAATTAATTATTCATGTATATCACTACATGAATTTCGACCCCCTTATGTCCATGGGCCTTATTGGGCTCAATTGGGCTTCTATCAATTAATTAACATCTATCTCTCTTTTAGGTTCCAAGTCTTATGTGTGATCCATTAGGTTCTTATTGCTTCTAGCCGTATGCAACGTTATTAAATTAATTTTCAAAGAATTATATTTAATCTTTGCATAACGAAATGATGTACAGAGTATGTGATTAGCAAGTCCGTAATCATTCCCCCAGAGCTATAAGAAGACAGGTTGATTCTGTCGTTAACCTTTCCGTATTAGTTACAGTATAATTCGATCCTTTATCAACTACATCCTTGAACTGAATCTTATGACTATGGGTGATGTCAAGTCACATATAGCGAGACGTTCGTTTTACTTGTACAGACCGAGTCAACTCAAAAAGATAGGTTAAGTGAAATCTGTATTTCTTACTCTTAAGCTATCACCTTGCAAGGATTTAGAGTCGAGTCTTCCACAAGCGATCCATGGATGTATCTCCCATTTATCGGGAGTGATAAATGCTCAATCCAATATATAACGACTCCGCAATTACTTCCTGTGATACCCAACGTCTACTGTTCACACCCCAGAGTCATCTCTGTTAAGGATCGTGTTACACCAGAGTCAAAGCATCACATTCCGTAATCCAGAATACCAATTAATATTCCTTTGAGTCTGAGGATTAGTTATACCTATTAATACCAATGAGATGAACAGGTGACAAGGATGAATCTACCCATCCTGTTATCTCAAATCGGATCCCCAATCCTAATGAACAACGTTTCATCAGATCTATGTAACTGTCCAGATATCTGTATATATGAAGCTTGTGAGATCAGCTTTCTGTCGGACAGAAGACATTGTTACATACAAGTCTCAACAGTGATATGTCAATCCCAAACATATCACTTGACTTGGGGTGGTTTTAAGTTTATCAGTTTACTATAAAGTTTTGTCTCACTTCATGCTTGTATGAACACTTTATAATCACTTTAAATAAACTTACGGATTTCCTTTTATTAGACTTTATTTAGTGCTTAAAAGGGATTGCCTTTATATAGTTATAAAACATATATCTCATTAAACAAATGATATAAAGAACAATTCATTTACATTAAGTTTGTATCCTAGAACAATTGTCTATATGACACTAAACCCCAACAGAATAGACTGGAAGCAGCCTGTTCGCACAACCAAGAGGAGATTATGCCATTCTTTGATCCAGCGGTCAAACATCGGAACCCCTGGTGATGGATAACGACTAGACAGGAAGCAGGTACGACAGTAGCTGCTGGCAGAGAGGCAGATAAGTGCATGCGTAAAGTAACATGATGAAAAGAAAGGTCAACCCTTGAGTGTTCAAGGGTCAAAATGATCTTCACCACTTTTAGCAATTTTTAGATTTCTGAACATTTGACTTTGTTTTGTAATATATTTTGTGCAGATACTCTTCTAGTAGGTAGTAAGGAAGGAAAGGGATCGCACTTTTTGGGAGAATAAAAAGATAGACTTTGTAAAAGGAAGAGAGCTCATTCGATGGAGTTTCAGAGCTTCGAACTATCAGATTGCTCACTCGCCTGTATGAGTGAGTAATCCTTTTGAATAGGCTCGGCCAGTCGGGGCCGGTAATGTAAGTTTTCCAAGTCTAGCAATGAATGAATGATGTTAATGCATGAAGTGTTTGTTGAGGCTTTATATTTAAATGCTTGAGCATGTATGTCTGTGTTAGATGAATGATAGGAAACTGCTTTCATCTTCACCGAACTCTCTATCAAACATCCAACCCCGAAGCAGAAATGTTAGGTGGTTTTATCAAGGGTTTTCTCATAAGAAATACTGTTTCAATCTTAATGCAAGAAAGAACAAACCTTTAGGACGCTACAGGTTTTAGTAAATTTTAGAATCTTAAGAACACACGAGAGTTGACTTAAGTGAGAGTTAAAACAGAAACCTTGGCTTCAGTTGCATCATTCATGATTTGTTAGGTTGTTTTGAAGCTTACAGTAACCTGTTCCGCTGTGCTTAGCCTGTTCTCCTTATTATCATTATCAAGCAATCATTTTTCACACATAAAGCAACTTGTTTAGTCATTAGTCTTCACAACCACCAACATCTGTCATCATAAAAGAATCACACACAACGAACACCCTGTTCTGCAAAGTATTCCTTGTAAACTTTGGTCCTCAATCCCTATGGATACGATACTCGACTTATCACTTTATTACTTGTATCTAGTGCACTTGCAAGAGTCTGTTCAGAAGACAACAAGTTCCTAGCATTCCTCAAGAAGGGAAAAGAGGGTGCTTCAACATCTGGTATGTTTTATATTGAAATAAATACAATTTCACAGTCTGTATCTTGGGTATTAGATACCGGATGTGGATCTCATATTTGTATGAATATGCAGGGACTAAGACGGACTAAGGAATTGAAGAAGGGAAGCATAAACTTGTGAGTAGGAAATGGAGCAAGAGTTGCCGCACTCGCGATTGGAGATCATGCTTTGAGTTTGCCCTCTGGGCTTGTAACAGAATTAAGGAACTGTTTGTATGTCCCAGAGATGTCCAGAAACATTATTTCTATTAGCTGTCTTGTTGATGACGGCTTTCATATTTCAATAAAGAACAAACATTGCGAGTTTTATAGAGATGGGATTTTCTATTTTTCAGGAATATCATTAAATGGGATTTATGTGTTAGATGATAAAATTTCTGTATTCGCAATTGATACCAAAAGACATAAGCTAGATAATTCAACTTACTTGTGGCATTGTCGTTTAGGCCATATAAACAAAAGACGCATGCTTAAGCTACATCAAGATGGGCTTATAAATTCAATTGATTGTGAATCATTGGAAACATGCGAAGCTTGTTTAAAAGGAAAAATGACAAAGACACCCTTTAGCAATAAAGGTGAGCGTGTATCAGACACTCTAGGATTAATACATTCAGATGTATGTGGTCCTATGTCAGTCTAAGCAAGAGGAGGATTCAGATACTTCATTAGCTTCATAGATGACCATACCAGATATGGTTATGTTTACTTGATGAAGCACAAGTCCGAAGCTTTTGATAAATTCAAATGCTTCAAGAATGAAGTAGAAAATCAAACAGGAAAGAAAATAAAGATACTTCGATCCGATCGAGGTGGTGAATATCTTTCGGACGATTTTCTGAATTATCTAACTGAATGTGGCATATGCTCACAATGGACACCTCCTTATACACCACAACACAATGGTGTATCCGAAAGGAGAAACCGTACCTTACTAGATATGGTACGATCCATGATGAGCATAGCATTACTTCCAAAGACATTCTGGGGCTATGCCTTAGAAACTGCCCTCTTCACCCTAAATCGAGTACCAACTAAATCCGCCAGTTCCACACCACATGAATTTTTCATTGGTAGGAAACCTACTTTCTCATTCATGAGAATATGGGGTTGTTCAGCATTTGTCAAACGATAGCATCAAATAAACTGGATTCTAAATCTGATAAATGTTTCTTCATAGGATACCCTAAGGAAACTATGGGGTATTACTTCTATCACCTAGATGATCAGAAAGAAGATGTAGAGCCAGACATGAAGACGATGATGATGCAGATCATGAAGTAGACACAAGCGTATCTACGTCAAGCCAGATGATCAATTAGCTGCATCTACGTCAAAAGGAAAGGAAATAATGCCAAACAACACAGAGCCAAACCCAAAGGGCGATGTCATGGCCATCACTCTGAGATCTGGTAAGCAAACTCAATCAACTGTATCTACTGATGAAAATGTTGAGTGTGCAGGAACATCCGAAGAAACTGAAGGAGAGCAGGAACAAACTGTTCCTAGTCAAGAAGAAACCGTCGAGAAAAAATCCACCAGTGAGCAAGATCAGGGGGAATGCGGAAAGATGTACAAGCCACCTCCACCGTATGTTCAACCTGTGCCATATCCAACGCGGTTAATCAACAAAAAGCTGGAAGAACAAAATTCTAAGGTGCTAGACACTTTGAGGAAGTTGCATATCAACATTCCCTTCGTGGAAGCACTTGCCCAGATGCCGACATACGCGAAATTCCTAAAAGACATCTTGTCAAACAAGAAAAAGCTGGAAAACATATCAATAATCCAACTCAATAGGGATTGTTCTTCAATACTCCAGAACAAGCAGCAGCTTCCGAAAAAGCTAAAAGATCCAGCGAGTTTTTCTATTCCTTGTTCAATTGGAAGGTTAAATATTGAAAATGCACTATGTGACCTAGGAGCTAGCATAAACCTAATGCCGTATTCTGTATATGCTAAACTAGGATTAGGAGAACCACAACCAACCAGAATGTCAATTCAGTTGGCCGATCGATCAGTATGTTATCCTAGGGGAGTCGTGGAAGATGTGTTGGTCAAAGTAGGAAAATTCATATTGCCTGTTGATTTTATCATAATGGACATAGATGAGGACTTGCATGTTCCTATTATCCTAGGGAGACCGTTTTTAGCAACGGGTAAAACATTGATAGATGTGGGAGAGGGACAACTATTTTTAAGAATTAATGGGGAGGAGATCATTTTTAAAATGAATGAGGCAATGAGACGAGCTAACACTAGTGATGACACATGCTGTTTCTTAGATGATTTCCAAAGTCTTTCCCCTTTGCAGGAACATGACACTCTGGAAACTCTATTGGGAGAAGAGGTGAACTTATGTGAAGGAATATGCTGTTCCATTGAATCCAACCTACCTACACCTCCTTTAGATCCTACTGTCCCCACTCATCAAGAACCACCGGAGATACCAACTGTACCATTATCTAAACCTGAACTGAAACCGTTACCTTCACATCTCGAGTATGCCTTCATGGAACCACCCAGCGGGAGCCCAGTTATTATATCTTCAAAGTTAACTTCTGATCAGAAAGCTCAACTCATGGAGGTACTGCGAAGGAACAAGGATGCATCGCATGGAAAATTGATGATATCAAAGGTATCAGTCCGACAGTTTGTGTCCATAGAATTTTGATGGAGAAGGATCACAAGCCATCTGTCCAGCCACAGAAGAAAGTCGTGCGAAAAGAGGTGATCAAGTTGCTGGATGCCGGAATTATTTATACCATTTCTGATAGTGTGTGGACAAGCCCTGTTCATGTTGTACCAAAAAAGGGAGGAACGACCGTGGTACAAAACGAGAAAGACGAGTTGGTCCCCACGAGAACCATAACAGGATGGCGAGTTTTTGTGGATTACCGAAAGCTCAACGAAGCCACAAGGAAGGATCATTTTCCTTTGCCCTTCATCGACCAGATGTTAGAACGGTTAGCGGGATATGCATTCTATTGTTTCCTAGACGGTACTCGGGCTATAATCAGATTGCAATTCACAGTGAAGATCAGGAGAAGACAACGTTCACATGTCCATATGGAACCTGTGCCTACAGACGAATGCCGTTTGGACTGTGCAACACTCCAGCCACGTTTCAAAGATGCATGATGTCTATATTTCATGATATGGTGGAGCGGACTGTAGAAATTTTCATGAACGATTTCTCTGTTTATGGAGACTCTTTTGGAAATTGTCTAAACAACCTCGAAGTTGTGCTTGTGCGATGCAAGGAAACCCATTTAGTTTTAAATTGGGAGAAATGCCACTTCATGGTTACTGGTGGAATTGTTCTCGGGCATAAGATTTCGGAAAAGGGGATGGAAGTGGATAAGGCTAAAGTGGAAGTGATAGAGAAGCTGGCTGTTCCAATTAATGTAAAGGATGTGAGAAGTTTTCTGGGACACGAAGGGTTTTACCGCAGATTTATCAAAGATTTATCAAAGATTGTGCTGCCTTTGTCAGCACTGCTTCATTAGGATGTGGAATTTTCATTTGATACGAGCTGTCTAAAACCTTTTGAACTATTGAAAGGCAAGCTGGTCAACTCGCCCATATTGGCAGGACCCGACTGGGAACAGCCTTTTGAGATGATGTGTGACATAAGCGATATGTGTGTGGGAGCTGTTATTGGGAAGAGGATTGAGAAGAAGTTCAGACCTATCTATTATGCAAGCAAAACATTAACCGAGACCCAACAGAATTACACCACGATCGAGAAGGAGCTCCTCGCAGCTGTGTATGCTTTCGACAAATTTCGCCCCTAATTGGTGCTGTCAAAAGTCATTGTTCACACAGACCATGCTGCACTACGCTACTTGTTCGCAAAAAAGGATGCAAAGCCGAGGCTGATATGGTGGTTACTCTTACTGATAGGGGCGTTTCGTCCCTATCTTTTAGCGTGATTTACGGTTTAATTTTGGATTAAATAAATAAGTTTAATTGCAAAAATAGAATGTTTTAATAAAATAACGAAATAAAAATAAAATCCGTACTGTTGGTTAATTATCTCTATTTTTGATTGAATTTAGGAAATAAAACGTCAAGCTAACTCGGCTCTCGAGAATTGTATTTCAGGTACGAGCAAGGAGTAAAAATCCACCGACATACGCGGGGCGTATCACTCTTCACGCGGGGTGATGGCGTGCGTGCCTAGGTAGAGTTTTCTAATGACGATTAAATGTGTATTGCGGTGAATGTGCTATGAATATGGATGTGATCTTTTAAATGTTCTTAACTCTACTAGATGCTACGGCTACTTAGGGGCAAGTGTACCCCGTCGTATCAAGTAATAATCCAGTTAAGACCGGGTATCGAATCCACGGGATTTATAATTACAAGTATTAGACGACTCGGTTTCGTATGTTATTTAAGCGGTGATTACTTTGGGGTGAAGCAAGATACAACTACACACTATCCTAACTATTGGCGACTCAGATTTGTGTAGCTAAAACCCTATGAAGTGGGATGAATATTGATAAGTTATAACCGCGATAAATAATGACTCTAAATGTATACGGATAATAATTTACTCTTGCAAAGACGACTAAGTATAGTAGGACCGACCCGTGAAGCACTTAGACTACGTAATTCCTAGTCAATGCGTGTCTAATACGGGGGAATTAGAAACTAGGGCCCGTAAGTTCTGTGGCTTGTCAATTCCTACGGTTTTCGGTTTGTCACTTCCGGTAGGGGAGCACCTATATAACTCCCTAAAGATAACCCGAATGGCGTCGGAAATCGCGTTCTCCTACACAATAGTCAATTATCAATATCAAAACAAGTAGCAAATACTAACACGTAAAGGGAAATAGAGATTATAAATCATGAAATTATAAATATGAAATGTATATAAATGGGATACAACCAAGCCTAGTACATAGGAAGAGTACAAGCTAATTAGCACGTAAAAGGGGAGAATCCGCCCTTGAAACTAGCTAACCGGACTCAAAGCCGTCTCCTAGGTCGTGGAGGTGGAACTCTCGAGCTTAGTGACGAATGGTGGAGCGGAACTTCGATGGAATGCCGGAACAACCGAACAAGCTATCGAGGTGGAGAGTTTAGCTACAAAAACTGAATCTATACTACAACAAGTAACAAAACAAGTATAGTTTGCTCTCTAGTATGTAAATTATTTATTGGTATCAAAAGAAGTTCAAGAGCTTCCTATTTATAGACATCAAGCAAGGGTAAGTTTGTAATTTCACAAAGCACAAGTATGGAGCAACATCATTTGGTACAGAAATCCCATGATACGCCCCGCGTAAATGCCCATTCCGTCAGAAATCTCCTGCATGTGGACCAATTCGTTGTCTTGTTGTCTCAAGCACGCCCTGCGTAAAGGATTGTACGCCCCGTGTGTTTGAGTCTCTGAAGTTTTATTGCTTGAATTGGTGCTTTTACGCCGTGCGTAGCTGAAGTACGCCCCGCGTAAAAGAGTCTCTGATCTTTTTACGTTGAAGAACTGCCTTTTACGCCCCGCGTATATGGTGATACGCCCCGCGTATGGAGAGTTGACTCTGGGAGACAATGCAGTCTGACTTTCAGGATTAGGCCAATTATTGCCGACATGTGTCATACGCCCCGCGTAGAGTGGCATACGCCCCGCGTATGCTGAGTCAGTTCCACATGGCTTCTGCGGATAAGGCAATCATTACCGACACCATGTTTCACGCCCCGCGTAGAGGATTATACGCCCCGCGTATGGAGTGGATTTTTGCTCCTTTCTCGTACCTGAAATACAAATCTTGAGAGCCGAGTTAGCTTGACGTTTTTATTTCCTAAACTAATCAAAAATGAGGAAAATTAACTGAAAGTACTAGATTTATTTTTATTTCTTTATTTTATCAAAACACTTTATTTTTGTAATTAAACTTATTTATTTTATCCAAAATCAACCCGTAAATCACGCTAAAAGATAGGGGTAAAATATCCCTATCAAACCTCCTCGGACTTTAAAGTTTTACTTGTCCTCAAGTAAAAGAAATCGAAAGACAAGGGATTGAGAAAATTAAGAAACAAACCGAAGGTTGGTTTTGCCAAGTGCGTGATTTCAAAGTTATGGTTTTGTGCAAAGGTTTCGGTAAGTACCTATGCAAACAATTGAGTACAAAAACTTGTTTGAAACCTCCATGATCAAGATTTAATAGGCAATATTAACGGGGGTTGATTATCTTTTGAGAACCCGATAGTACCTCACCAAGGGATTTCGCTCTTACGCTCAATTTTAGATGGGTCGGTGTTTTAGCACTCTTCTTTGCACTTACTCGAGATCATGTTGAATTTGCATTTTTATCCGGGTTTTTCCTCCTAAAATATGGTTAGGCAATATTAAAAATGAACCCGGAGGGGGGTTGTAATGTGGGTGGCTTCTTTAGTGGTTAGTTTAAAGAAACTCGAGTTCAAAAATACCTTTTTTTGATTGCACCGTATCATTGCTTATTTCGGCCTTGGCGAATTTTACAAGATATACTTCAAAATTGCTCGGGTGGAACTTGAGAATGCCTTTTAATTTTTATTGTATCATTTGTTTTGATAGAGGCACAAAAACAATATTTTGAGAACTAATGGTGCTCATTTGCTAAGGCCGTGACTTATTTCGGGTAATTCGGGTGCAACTTGATTATGTCGGTAATTGAACAAGAGGAAAAAAAAGGGTTAAATGTTAAAAGGGTATTAACAAAAAAGTTGGTTAATAGGCTCGAGGGGGTTTCCTAATGTTTAATGAAAACGAGAAAAATAAATTAAGAAAAATTAGCTTAAGTGGGTTCGGTTTATCATCTATTGCCTTTTTACCATAAATAAGTGTACTTAACCCGGTATTGGATGCAAATTCTATGAGTCGAGTGAAGTCAAAGCTCTCGAAAAAAGGTGAAAGAATGAGAGTTCTCATACGAACTCTTTTAGGCTCAAAAATACCTCACAAAGATTCGGGTTTAAATTGTGTACTATCAAGTTTTCGCTAAATTCTCAACTATCCCGTTTTTATTGCTTTTTTAAAGTTCATTATGGAGATAATATTTGGGTTAAGACCAAGGCCTTAGTTTAGTACTAACCTATGCTTTGCACAAATTCCCTAACTTTAAGATCAAGACTAAATTTTTTTAATCGAATCATTCCTTTATGTTCCGACGTTTTTATTTTTGATGACAAATAACGGAACTTTAATTAATTTCCGAAGGAGGGATAACGTGCCGGGAAAATTTAAAAGAGTCAATAAATTAGTTTAATTATTTTGTTGTTATTAAATTTTTATTTTTGTTTTTGGTAGTGCAAAACAAACGTTAAGTGCGGGGTTGCACGTCCCTCCGCGTTATTTAAAATGACGCCTATTCCAAGGGCGTCGCAAAAAGAAACTAAAACAAAAACAAAAATAAAGCTAAGGAATGGAAAGAAGAAGACCCTTAGTGATCAGGGGCCCTACGCGAGGCGTGCCCAGGGGGGCGCCCGCGTAGGGTAGCATGTTTAATGCGTTTTGAGTCAGAGACTCAAATACGCGGGGCGTAATGGCGGGGGCGCCCCGCGTAAGTTGGTGTTTTTATTGTATTTGGAGTCAGAGACTCAAATACGCGGGGCGTAATAGGGGACGCCCCGCGTGTTTGAGTTTCTGAACTTTTTTACATATGAAAATGAGGGGTACGCGGGGTGTTCCATGGGGTACACCCTGCGTGGATTTATTATAAACAGCAAAAATAAACGCAAAAATAGCACGAAACATAAACGGGAATTACTAATATATTAGAAAATAAAAAGAGAGTACATCAAAACGTTAAAACATCAAAACATCAAAAGAAAATGGAAAACAAAAAGAAATGGAACTATGGTTGAGGTGGAGGTGGAGGTGGATTGCCATGGAGGTTGAAGTAGGAAGCGAAGGAAGCGGTGAGGGCATCGAAACGAGAGTCGATATGAGCCCGGTCCTCACGTTGTTGTGCCTCAATGGTGTCGAAGCGGGTGTCAAAATGGGCCCGATCACGACGTTGGTTATCCTCCAAGATATCCAACCGAGCGTAAAGGGCATTGAAGTCGTGAAGGGGTGGAGGACTAAAATTGAGATCCAAGCTCGAGTCCGAGTCACCTTCCGCATTGGAATGAGCCGCCCCCGAAGTCTCGCCCGGGCCGGAAGTTGGACGCTGTAAGGATTTGAAAGCGTTTTTGTCCAACGGCCTAGGCATAAGGCATGGGAGGCGCTCAATGGCGTCGGAACCGAGAGTGGAGAGGGCGAAGATGGTGACGAGGTGGCCGAACCTGAGCTTGGCCCATTTCCGGATGGGTGTGGCGCGGAGGTGGACGGCCACGTCGTAGGCGAGGTCGTATGTGAGCCCGTTGGCACAACAGTAGAGGGCCAACAGTTCATGTTTGTTGACCTTGGTGGACTCGGATTTCCCCGTGAAATAAAAGGAGATGAAGCGGTGAAGGAGTTGGAGAATAGGGTCACGAATAGAGGTCGGGTGGAGGTTGGATACGTGATAGTCATCGGACCCGGTGATGGAGGCCCAAAATTCGGGAGCGGAGACACCGTCGGGCCAATGGGCGACGCTAGGCTCCACTTGGTGAGTGAAGTGGTTGCGAAGCCATTGGGTGTCAATGGTGAAAGGACGGTTTTGGAGGCGGAAATTGAAAAGCGCGGCTCCGGGTACATTATTGGAGGTGAGGGTGGTGAAGAATTCAATGACTAAGGAGGGGTACACATGGTATTCGATACTGTAAATGTCGTACCACCCGAGGGCACGGAGACAGGCTTCGAAAGGTGTGCCGAGATCGTGTTGATCGAGCACGCTTCGTTGGATATAGGGAAGCTCCATGATAGTGGCGGCACAAAGATCTTCATACCTTTGGGCCTCCTCCTCGGTGAGGAGATGAAAAGGGGCCCGGTATTGGCGGGTGAGTGGTGGAGTTTCCTCCCGTTCGGGAGGTGGAGGTTGCTGATTTTGGGTGGAGCGAAAGGAGCGAGTGGTGCGAGCTCGACGCGCTTGCATTTGTTGGTAGAGGGGAGTGTTAACGGCTGCTCGTTTGCTTCGGGTCATAATTGTATGAGGAAGAAGGGAGAAGGAATGAAGAGGGAGTGGGAGATGAGTGTTGTGAAGAGTTGGGGTAGTTGTGAGGAAGGAAAGGGGAAAAAGGGAAGATATATATAGGGGAGAAGTGGGGAATCCAAGCAAAGCTCGGATTCCCAGAGGGGTACGCGGGGCGTAAAGGGGCTACGCCACGCGTATCCCTCCCCCTGATGTTATTTTGCGTAAGAACGGTGAGATACGCGCGGCGTAATTAGGGTTACGCCACGCGTATCGGACTCCTGCTCCTTTTTTATGACAAAAAGGGCGGAGACGCGGGGCGTAAATGGGGTTACGCCCCGCGTACGATGACAGATTTTTTTGGTTTTTGGTAATTTTCTGATTTTTTTTTAATTTTTGGATTTATGAGTGTTTAATGATTTTTAATTGATTTTATGATTTTTATGTTTTATTTATGACTCTTTTTAATTTTTATTAATTTGTAATTAAGGGGGTAGTTAATGAAAATTTATTATGGAGGGAAGTTGGAAATTTGAATTTGAAAGGATGGGAATTGATTGGGTGGAAGAGGAGGTGGAGTGTGGAAGTGGAAAAGTTGTATAGGGAAGAGGAGTGATGGGAAGTTAGAGAGAGAGGGAGTTTCCATGGGGAGTTGTGATTCACAACTCCCCGAGGATACGCGCGGCGTACCCTAGGGTACGCCCCGCGTGTCCTCTACGTGGCATTTATTAAACAAGAGCGTTTTTTAGGAAAAACGTACGCGGGGCGCAAATTCAGGTACGCCGCGTGTAGTGTGTCCTTTATTAACTAAAAAGGGGCAGACACACAACTACGCGGGGCGCAAGGGGTTGTACGCCCCGCGTATTTTAAGAGTTTTGGATTAATGTGGGATTTGTTTTTCTTTTGATTTTATGAAAATAAAAGAAAAAGGGAGAAAATAAAATAAAGTAAAAATGAAGACAATAATGCAAAATAAAGAAAGGAGATAACGTTTATAATACATATAGACAAGTGGTTCGAGGAATTCAAACCGATGCTACGTTTTGAGTCGAAGTAGCTCGACTTTCTTATATGGTGGCTTATTGCAAGACGTCCGCGTTGGAGCTTGACGGGTCCGAACTCCTATTGTTGAGGAGCGTTATCACTTGTCCGGATTCCCTATTCTTACATCGCGGATTTTGTTCAGTGTTTGCCGGGAGGGTTCCTAGTGGCCTTTCTTGTTGTTGACGGTTTAGGTGGGCCACCTGGCGGCTAAGATCCCTACAAAACACTTCGCTATCGGAAAGACGGGTTAATATGTCCTTCAACAAGGACGTGACCGATTGGTCGTGTACATTGTTGGAAGGTGGAGCGTTTCGATTACCGGGCGCGGCTTGTGATTGCCCGAGCCCGTTTTCCCGAAATTCTTGCTCAAAGCCGAATGGGGGCCTCAACACGTTATTATTATTGCCATATGATAAGTTCGGGTGTTGGTACCTAGGCCTCCATCCGCCGTTATTATTATTATTATTGTGGTGAGAATAGGAGTTCGGATGGGAATTATACCTTTGGTTACCTCCTATATAACTTACGTTTTCGGCATCGCCGGCGAAGGGGCTACCGGTTTGGCAATTAAACGCATCATGGTCTCCACCACAGTGAGTGCACATCAGGACCTATACACTTTTATTGAGGCTCAATTGGGCGATCAACGAGTCAAGTTTCTTGTTCATTTCTGCTATGGAGCTTTTCGGAGCCTCTTTCTCCACAACGAACGTCTGTTGTCGCGACGGGCCGGCAAGCCGATCCTCTTGCCATTGCACACTTTTCCTCGCGAGCTTAGAATGAGCTCGTAGGCCTCACTAGCTGACTTCCGAAATAAATCCCCACCTGCAGCGGAATCAACAGTTGCACATTTAGTGGGGGTCAACCCGTGGTAAAAAGTGCTTACCAAGTCGTGCTTTGGGATGTCATGGTGGGGGCAGTTTCGGAGCAACTTCCGGAACCTAGCCCAAGTTGCGTGAATGGCCTTGCATTCCAACTGCCTGAAGGATGTGATATCGGTCCGTAACTTGACTGTTTTGGACGGCGGAAAATAGTAGGAAATGAACTCCTTTTCGAGCTCTTCCCATGACGTGATGGATCCCGCTTCCAATGAGTGAAGCCATTCCAACGCCTGTCCTGTCAATGAAAAAGGAAACAATTTCAGTCTTACAGCCTCAACGGGAACACCATTTTGCCGAGAGGTATCGGCACACATAAGAAATTTATCCAAATGTTCGTTGGGGTTCTCATGGAGTTCCCCTCCGAATTGACCACATTGTTGTATCAATTGGATCATTCCGGTCTTGATCTCGTATGTATTAGCCGGGATCGTGGGGGCGACAATGCCGTCACGATTTTGGGGACGATGCGGCGTAAGGATCTCCATCATCGAACGTGTATCATTGCCCCCACGGATGTTGTTCAGTTGCGGCCTCGGGTTTCCGTTGGGTTGGTTGACCTCGGCGTTGGTGTTTGCCATTTTCTCTTTTCGAATCCTACAAAGAGTACGTTCAATTTCAAGATCAATAGGAATAAGAGAATCACTTTTCGACCGGGTGTGCATAAAGTAAAACAAGTATAAAAGAATTATCCACAAGAAAGAATAATGTTAGTCAAAATATATATAAACAATTTATACAAAAAGAATGCTTAAACTAACAATGAAACGTTTTTGTCTAATATTGTAGGAGATTATAAATCCCCGGCAACGGCGCCAAAAACTTGATGGCGTGCGCGCCTAGGTAGAGTTTTCTAATGACGATTAAATGTGTATTGCGGTGAATGTGCTATGAATATGGATGTGATCTTTTAAATGTTCTTAACTCTACTAGATGCTACGGCTACTTAGGGGCAAGTGTACCCCGTCGTATCAAGTAATAATCCGGTTAAGACCGGGTATCGAATCCACGGGATTTATAATTACAAGTATTAGACGACTCGGTTTCGTATGTTATTTAAGCGGCGATTACTTTGGGGTGAAGCAAGATACAACTACACACTATCCTAACTATTGGCGACTCAGATTTGTGTAACTAAAACCCTATGAAGTGGGATGAATATTGATAAGTTATAACCGCGATAAATAATGACTCTAAATGTATACGGATAATAATTTACTCTTGCAAAGACGACTAAGTATAGTAGGACCGACCCGTGAAGCACTTAGACTACGTAATTCCTAGTCAAGGCGTGTCTAATATGGGGGAATTAGAAACTAGGGCCCGTAAGTTCCGTGGCTTGTCAATTCCTACGGTTTCCGGTTTGTCACTTCCGGTAGGGCAGCACCTATATAACTCCCTAAAGATAACCCGAATGGAATCGGAAATCGCATTCTCCTACACAATAGTCAATTATCAATATCAAAACAAGTAGCAAATACTAACACGTAAAGGGAAATAGAGATTATAAATCATGAAATTATAAATATGAAATGTATATAAATTGGATACAACCAAGCCTAGTACATAGGAAGAGTACAAGCTAATTAGCACGTAAAAGGGGAGAATCCGCCCTTGAAACTAGCTAACCGGACTCAAAGCCGTCTCCTAGGTCGTGGAGGTGGAACTCTCGAGCTTGGTGACGAATGGTGGAGCGGAACTTCGATGGAATGCCGGAACAACCGAACAAGCTCTCGAGGTGGAGAGTTTAGCTACAAAAACTGAATCTATACTACAACAAGTAACAAAACAAGTATAGTTTGCTCTATAGTGTGTAAATTATTTCTTGGTATCAAAAGAAGTTCAAGAGCTTCCTATTTATAGACATCAAGCAAAGGCAAGTTTGTAATTTCACAAAGCACAAGTATGGAGCAACATCATTTGGTGCAGAAATCCCATGATACGCCCCGCGTAAATTGGTCTACGCCCTGCGTAAATGCCCATTCCGTCAGAAATCTCCTACATGTGGACCAATTCGTTGTCTTATTGTCTCAAGCACGCCCTGTGTAAAAGATTGTACGCCCCGCGTGTTTGAGTCTCTGAAGTTTTATTGCTTGAATTGGTGCTTTTACGTCGTGCGTAGCTGAAGTACGCCCCGCGTAAAAGAGTCTCTGATCTTTTTACGTTGAAGAACTGCCTTTTACGCCCCGCGTATATGGTGATACGCCCCGCGTATGGAGAGTTGACTCTGGGAGACAATGCAGTCTGACTTTCAGGATTAGGCCAATTATTACCGACATGTGTCATACGCCCCGCGTATGTTGAGTCAGTTCCACATGGCTTCTGCGGATAAGGCAATCATTACCGACACCATGTTTCACGCCCCGCGTAGAGGATTATACGCCCCGCGTATGGAGTGGATTTTTGCTCCTTTCTCGTACCTGAAATACAAATCTTGAGAGCCGAGTTAGCTTGACGTTTTTATTTCCTAAACTAATCAAAAATGAGGAAAATTAACTGAAAGTACGATATTTATTTTTATTTCTTTATTTTATCAAAACACTTTATTTTTGTAACTAAACTTATTTATTTTATCCAAAATCAACCCGTAAATCACGCTAAAAGATAGGGGTAAAATACCCCTATCATGGGGCGTGGAACACTTAGTCAGAGATAATTGCTCAATCCGCAGGCACCACGTGGGATTCAACAACTGATACGCGGGACGTACCCCAATGTACGTGGGGCGTGGATGCAATGATAAGGCCCAATCATGAATATCAGACTGCATGGTCTCCTAAGTCAACCATCGACACGCGAGGCGTGTTTTAGGATACGCAGGGCGTAAATGGTGTATTTCGAGCTCTTTAAAGCCAGGAGCTCAAACACGCGCGGCGTATATCAATATACGCGGGGCGTGGTTGAGACAACAAGATCCGAATTAGGTCCACATGCAGGAAATTATTAAAGGAATGGGTCATTACGCGGGACGTCTTGTACCCCACGCGAGGCGTGTCATGGGAAATCTGCAGAAAATCATGTTCCTCCATGCTTGCACCTTATGAACTTACAATTCTATCCCTAGCTTGATGTGTATAAATAAGAGTGACTAGCACTCATTTAGAGAGAGAATCTACAATTTAGAATTTTCTGTATTGAGCTCTTGATATATAGTTTTAGATTTCATTTTTAGATTTTATATAGCAAAACTCTATCACCTTGAGAGCTTGTTCGTTGATTCCGGCATTCCGTCAAAGTTCCGTTCCATCTCCGTTCACCAAGCTCGAGAGTTCCACCTCTAAGTCCTAAGAGACGGCCTTGAGTCCGGTTAGCTAGTTCCGAGGGTGGATTCTTCCCTTTTCACTTGCTAATTAGCTTGTACTCTTCCTATGTACTAGGCTTGGTTGTATTCCATATTTACATTTTCCATATATATAATTTATGATTCACAATCTCTTTTTCTATATATGTGTTGATGTTTGTTACTTGTTTTGATATTCGTAATTGATTATTGTGTAGGGGAACGCGATTTCCGACGCCATTCGGGCTATCTTTAGGGATTCATATAGGTGTTGCCTTACCGGAAGTGACGCTCCGGAAACCGTAGGAATTGACAAGCCACGGAACTTACGGGCCCTAATTTCTAATCCCAAGCATTAGACACGCCTTGACTAGGAACCACGTAGTCTAAGCACTTCACGGGTCGGTCACACTACACGTAGTCGTCATTGCAAGAGTAAATCATTTAACCGTATATATTGGGAGTCATTGTTTATCATATTTATAACTTATCACCATCCATACCACTTCGTAGAGTTTCTGTTATATAAATTTGTCTCACCCGTAGTTAGGAGTAATTTGTAGTTGTTCCCCGAATCAACTCAAAGTATTCACCGCTTAGATAACATATAAAACCGAGTCATTTAATACTTGTAGTTATAAATCCCGTGGATTCGATACCCAGTCTTAACCGGATTATTACTTGATACGACGGGGTACACTTGCCCCTAAGTAGTAGCGTCTAGTGGAGATAGAGCATTTAGGAAGATCACATTCGTAGTCATAACGAACTTAACATAATATATATTTCATAAGCTCTACCTAGCCGTTTACACGCACCAAGTTTTTGGCGCCGTTGCCGGAGATTTATACTTTCTTGCAATATTAGACAAAAATGTTTTATTGTTAGTCTAAGCATTTGTAAATATTATTTTCTTTTTGTGAATAATTTATTTTCTTTCTTGTTGTTACTAATGATTTTTTCCATGGTATGATGCCTTATTTTCGTCATATGTGGGATGACCACATGGATGACGAATGTTCGCACCAACACTCAACCTCGCAATTCGATGTGGTAATCTCTATGCTTAAAGATATTCATGTTAGATTATCTAACACTGAGGCATATTGTAGGGATTTGGGAAATCAAATTGCCAGATTGAAGTCTCCTCTTGATTCAGTCGTGGACGAATCAATTCGAGATACCAATCCGGTTGGTCAAAATGGAAAGCTTGAGTTAATTGAGTTTTCTCAAGAGGATTCTCCAAATAATGAAGGTTGTCTCAATTACGAGGAAACAGAAATCGATGAGCCGGTTGTGTGTGAACCCATGGAAAAGAATCCAAAACTAGAAGAGTTTGAGGTTCCTTCTAACTCGCAATATTTCACTCTTTTTGAACTACCAAAGGAGTCAAAGAGGGAGCAAACTAAACTCTTCAATAATTTCTTTAAATATAGTTTTTGGTTTTCGTTAAATTTCTTTGAAACTAACAACCCATTTTGCAGGTACGGATTGTTTATTCAAGAGTTTGCATTTCTAACGCGAATGGAAGCATACACCTAGGGGGAAATTCTGAGT
Source organism: Euphorbia lathyris (assembly GCF_963576675.1). Taxonomy (NCBI): domain Eukaryota; kingdom Viridiplantae; phylum Streptophyta; class Magnoliopsida; order Malpighiales; family Euphorbiaceae; genus Euphorbia; species Euphorbia lathyris. The sequence goes on from NC_088913.1 coordinate 50,226,286, forward strand.
CAAGCTCACCGACTATATAGTAGCGCTTCTTGGGAGGCAACCCAAGCTCGAATAAGGGAGTTTTCTTCCCCAATTTTCATTTCCCGCATTTTCTTTTCCAGTTTCGTTTCTTTTAAATAAAAATCAAAAGAAAAACAAATCCCATTTTTAATCCAAAAATAAGCCACGCGGAGCGTACACACCAGTACGCCCCGCGCAGCTGCGTGTCTGTCCCATTTCCGAAATAAAAGACGAGTTACGCGGGGCGTCCCTCCTACCACGCCCTGCGTAACCTTCGGCAGTTAGCTCTCTCCCAAATAATCGCCACGTGTTGGGTCACGAGGGGCGCCCCATAGGGCACGCCCCGCCCACAACTCCCCATGGCAGCCTTTTCCCCTTCCACCTTTCCCATCACTTTCTCCTCTTCCCCATATATCTTTCCCACTTCCATACTCCACCTCCTCTCACCTCCAATCACATCACCTCTTTTCAAATTTAAACATTATTCACCTTCCCTCCACATTAATTTTACTTTAACCACCATCTTAATTACATTTAAAAAAAATCATAAAACCATTAAATGTTCATTAAAAACCATAATTAAACCACCAATTAAAATTCATAAAAATTCAAAAACTCTTTAAAAAACGAAAAATAATGCTTCCACTTCCGTCGTCCACGCGGGATGTAACCCCGTTTACGCCCCGCGCCCGCGCCATTCTCCCACATGTTTATGGCCAGAGGGTGCGATACGCGTGGTGTGCCTCCCTGCACGCCCCGCGTGCCGTGCCTAATTTTGCGTTGAATAAAGTCAGGAGGTGGGATACGCATGGCGTGGCCCCCTCACGCCCCGCGTACCCCTCTGGGAATCCAAATTTCACTTGGATTCCCACTCCTCCCCCATTTATACCCCTTCCTTTCTCCCAACTTCTTCCCTCACACTCACTCTAACCCCCCACACTCATTCACAACTCTTCCTTCCTCCTTCACTACCCACCATGACAAGACGCAAGCATGTAGCCGACATGTGCCCCCCGCGGTCCACTCGGGCCCGCTCCTCTCATTCCCAACAACACCAATCACCACCACCCCCCGAACGAGAAGAAACACCGCCACTCACCCTCCAATATCGGGCTCCTTTCCATCTCCTCACCGAAGAAGAGGCCCTATCCTACCAAACACTCTCGGCTGCCCATATCATGGAACTGCCGTACATCAACCGTAGCACTCTCGATCGCTACGACCTCGGAAGTGCTTTCGAGGATCGCCTTCGCACTCTCAACTGGCACGATCACTATCGTGCACGCCAACACGTTTACCCCTCATTGGTCGTGGAGTTCTACACCACCCTTGAGTCTAATGGAGTTCCTGGAGCCGCCCTTTTCAACTTCCGCCTTCACAACCACCCTTTCTCCATTGACACACAATGGCTCCGCAACCATTTCACCCGTCAAGCGGAGGACGGCATAGCACATTGGCCCGAGGGTGTCTCCCCTCGTGATTTTTGGACCTCCATCACCGGGTCCGACGATTATGATATCTCCAATCTCCGTCCCGGTTGCATCCGTGATCCCATCCTCCAACTTCTCCACCGCTTCATCAATTTTTACTTTTCGGGGAAGTTCGAAGCCACCAAGGTCAATAAGCACGAGCTTCTGGCCCTCTATTATTGTGCAAATGGTCTCGCTTACGACCTCTCCTACCTCGTGGCTATCCACCTCCACCACATGCCCACTCGGAAACGTGCCAAACTCGGGTTGGGCCATCTCATCACAATCTTCGCCACCTCCGCTCTTGGCGATGCCGCCCTTGACCGCCTTCCCAGCTTGGAGCCGCGGCCCTTGGACAAAAATGCCTTCAAATCACTCAAGCGCCCCACCTCCAGCCCGGGTGAAAGTTTGGGGGCAGCCCAACCCCAAGAGGACGAGGAATCAGACTCGGACATGGGCCTAAACTTCAGCCCACCACCCAACCACGACTTCAACTCCATATATGCTCGGTTGGACGCCTTGGAGGGCCACCAACGTGCCGATCGTGCCCACTTCGACGCTCAATTCGCCAACCTCAACACCCGTTTTGACACCCTTGAGGCTAATCGCCTCATGGACCATTCCACCTTCATCACCCGCTTCAACTCCATTGAGGCCCAACGACGTGAGGATCGGGCCCATCTCGATGCTCGCTTCGACGCCCTCACCAACACCTTCTCCTCCTACTTCAACATCCACGGCAATCCTCCTCCGCCTCCACCCTAGTTTCCCTTTCTTTGTTTTATGTTTTCCTTTGTTTTATGTTTTTCCTTTTCGTGTTTATGTTTTTAGTTTGTGTTTTTAGTTCGTATTGTCTTTCCTGTTTTCTTGTACTATTTTATATATTTATCTCTTTTCTTTTTCTTTGTGTTTGCTTAATTCTTTCCGTGCTCGTTTTTCTGTTTATACAGGCATTATTAGTATACACGCGGGGCGTGCTCCATTCTACGCCTCGCGTGCCTAACCTTCTGCCTTGCACACTGGTCTAGAAACTCAGACACGCGAAGCGCCCCTCTACGTGCGCCCCGCGTATCTGAGTCTCTAGCCCAAATTGGCTTAAAACGCATCTCCTACGCAGGGCGTCCCTCTGGGCACGCCACACGTAGGACCTGACCTTCAGGGTCCCTTTTTAAATTCCATCTTTATTTTTGTTTTTGTTTTTCTTTTCTTTTGCGACGTTCTTGGAATAGACGTCATTTTAATAACGCGGAGGGTCGTGCAACCCCGCACTCACCGTTTGTTTTGCACTAACAAAAACAAAAATAAAAATCAAATAAACAACAAAATAATTAAACTAATTTATTGATTCTTAAATTTTTCCGACACACTACCCCCCTCGAAAATTAATTAAAAGTTCCGTTATTTGTTCTGAAATGAAAAGAAATTAACACAAATGATCGGTTTAATTAAGAAATTTTAGTCTTGATTCTGAAGTTATAGAATTTATGCAAAGCCTAGGTTCGTACTAAACAAAAACATTGAGTCCTAACCCACATGTCATCTCTATAATGAAATTTAAAAAGGCAATAAAAACGGGATAGTTGAAAATTTGACGAGAACTTGAACGTACACAATTTAACCCGAAATTTTTGTGAGGAATTTTTGAGCCTAAAAGAGTTCGTACGAGAACTCTATTTCTTTCACAATTTTCGAGAGCTTTGACTTCACTCGACTCATAAAGTTTGCATTTTTCTCGTTTTCATTAACCTCTAGGAAACCCCCTCGAGCCTATTAACCGACTTTTTTTGTTAATACCCTTTTAACATTTAACCCTTTTTCCTCTTGTTTAAATACCAACAAAATCAAATCGCACCAAAACTACCCGAAATAAGCCAATGCCTTGATAAGTAAGCACCATAAGCTTTCGAAATCGTTTTTGTGCCGCTCTCAAAACAAAAAGAAAAAGAAAAACACAATAAAGAGCAAAAGGCATTCTCAAGCTCCACTCGAGCAATTTTGAGTTATATTTTACGAACTTACTAAGGCCAAAATAAAAACACGGTGTGATCATCAAAATGGTGTTTGAACTCAAGTTTCTAAAAGTTAACCACTAAAAAGCCACCCACATTACAACCCCCCTCCGGGTTCATTTTTAATATTGCCTAGACCATAACATAGGAGGAAAAACCCGGATGAAAATGCAAACTCAAAGTGACTTCGAGTAAGTGCAAAGGAGAGTGCAAAAACACCGACCCACCAAAATTTGAGCGTAAGAGTGAAATCCCTTGGTGAGGTACTATCGGGTTCTCAAAAGATAATCGACCCCCGTTAATACTGCCTATTAAATTTGATCATGGAAGTCTCAAACAAGTTTTGGTTACTCATTCGTTTGCATAGGCACTTGCCGAACACTTTGCTTAAAACTTTAGCTTCGGAATCACGCACTTAGTAAAACCAACCGACGGTTTGTTTCTTAATGACCTCAATCCCTTGTCTTTCGATTTCTTTTACTTGAGGACAAGTAAAACTTTAAAGTCCGAGGAGGTTTGATAGAGGCGTTTCGTCCCTATCTTTTAGCGTGATTTACGGTTTAATTTTGGATTAAATAAATAAGTTTAATTGCAAAAATAGAATGTTTTAATAAAATAACGAAATAAAAATAAAATCCGTACTGTTGGTTAATTATCTCTATTTTTGATTGAATTTCGGAAATAAAACGTCAAGCTAACTCGGCTCTCGAGAATTGTATTTTAGGTACGAGCAAGGAGCAAAAATCCACCGACATACGTGGGGCGTATCACTCTTCACGCGGGGCGTGGAACACTTAGTTAGAGATAATTGCTCAATCCGCAGGCACCACATGGGATTCAACAACTGATATGCGGGACGTACCCCAATCTACGCGGGGCGTGGATGCAATGATAAGGCCCAATCATGAATGTCAGGCTGCATGGTCTCCTAAGTCAACCATCAACACGCGAGGCGTGTTTTAGGATACGCAGGGCGTAAATGGTGTATTTCGAGCTCTTTAAAGCCATGAGCTCAAACACGCGCAGCGTATATCAATATACGCAGGGCGTGGTTGAGACAACAAGATCCGAATTAGGTCCACATGTAGGAAATTATTAAAGGAATGGGTCATTACGCGGGACGTCTTCTACCCCAGCGAGGCGTGTCATGAGAAATCTGTAGAAAATCATGTTCCTCCATGCTTGCACCTTGTGAACTTACAATTCTATCCCTAGCTTGATGTGTATAAATAAGAGTGACTAGCACTCATTTAGAGAGAGAATCTACAATTTAGAATTTTATGTATTGAGCTCTTGATATATAGTTTTAGATTTTATATAGAAAAACTCTATCAGCTTGAGAGCTTGTTCGTTGATTCCGGCATTCCATCAAAGTTGCGTTCCATCTCCGTTCACCAAGCTCGAGAGTTCCACCTCCAAGTCCTAAGAGACGGCCTTGAGTCCGGTTAGCTAGTTCCGAGGGTGGATTCTTCCCTTTTCACTTGCTAATTAGCTTGTACTCTTCCTATGTACTAGGCTTGGTTGTATTCCATATTTACATTTTCCATATTTATAATTTATGATTCACAATCTCTTTTTCTATATATGTGTTGATGTTTGTTACTTGTTTTGATATTCGTAATTGATTATTGTGTAGGGGAACACGATTTCCGACGCCATTCGGGCTATCTTTAGGGATTCATATAGGTGTTGCCTTACCGGAAGTGACGCTCCGGAAACCGTAGGAATTGACAAGCCACGGAACTTACGGGCCCTAATTTCTAATCCCAAGCATTAGACACGCCTTGACTAGGAACCACGTAGTCTAAGCTCTTGACGGGTCGGTCACACTACACATAGTCGTCATTGCAAGAGTAAATCATTTAACCGTGTATATTGGGAGTCATTGTTTATCGTATTTATAACTTATCACCATCCATACCACTTCGTAGAGTTTCTGTTATATAAATTTGTCTCACCCGTAGTTAGGAGTAATTTGTAGTTGTTCCCCGAATCAACTCAAAGTATTCACCGCTTAGATAACGTATAAAACCGAGTCGTTTAATACTTGTAGTTATAAATCCCGTGGATTCGATACCCGGTCTTAACCGGATTATTACTTGATACGACGGGGTACACTTGCCCCTAAGTAGTAGCGTCTAGTGGAGATAGAGCATTTAGGAAGATCACATCCGTAGTCATAACGTACTTAACATAATATATATTTCATAAGCTCTACCTAGCCGTACGCCACATCACTTACTTCAAGAGTTCGATCTCGAAATTAAGGATAAGAAGGGAACGGAAAATGTGGCTGCTGATCATTTGTCAAGAATTCCTCACCAAAGCAGCCAGGAACAACCAGAGATTTTGGAAGACTTTCCAGATGAACGTCTCTATACTGCACAGCCTGCTCCATGGTTTGCCGAGATTGCCAATTATCTAGCCAGTTCACTTAAACCTCACAACCTGTCCACTAATCAAAGGAGGAAGTTCTATACAGAAATAAAATATTATTTTTGGGAAGAACCCTATCTTTTTAGGCTGTGCGCCGACCAAATTATTCGAAGATGTATATCTCAAGAGGAGGGACAGGCTGTTCTAAGCCATTGTCATGATAGAGAAGCTAGAGGACATCATAGCGCTAGAAGAACTGCAGCCAAAGTACTTCAATCAGGTTTTTTCTGGCCAACACTTTTTAAAGATGCAAATTTGTTTGTTCGCACTTGCAATTAGTGCCAACATACAGGCAATATTTCAGCTAGAAATGCCATGCCCCTCAATAACATAGCCGTTTGTGAAATTTTTGATATTTGGGGAATAGATTTTATGGGACCATTCCCTACATCTTTTGGGCATAAATATATCTTAGTGGCTGTTGATTATGTGAGCAAGTGGGTTGAAGCAATGGCCAGTCCCACCAATGACGCCCGTGTGGTTGTTAAATTCCTGAAAAGGCTGTTTGCCCGATTCGGGGTCCCACGAGCGATCATTAGTGATCAGGGAACCCATTTTTGCAACACCAAATTTGAGAAGCTGATGGGCAAGCTTGGGGTCTCTCACAGAATTGCCACAACTTACAATCCACAAACTGTTAAGTCTTCCACAAGCGATCCTTGGACGTATCTCCCATTTATCAGGAGTGACAAATGCTCAATCCAATGTATAACTATCCTGCAATTACTTCCTGTGATACCCAACGTCTTCCGTACACACCCCAGAGCCATCCCTGTTATGGATCGTCTTACAACAGGATCAAAGCATCACATTCCATAATCCAGAATCACTAATTAACATTCCTTTGAGTCTTAGGATTACTTATACCTATTAATACCAATGAGATGAACACGCGACAAGGATAAATCTACCCATCCTGTTATCTCAAGTTGGGTCCCCAATCCTAATGAACTCCATTCATTGGATCCACATAACTGTCCAGATATCTGCATATCTGAAGCTTGTGAGATCAGCTCTCTGTCTTGACAGAAAACATTGTTACATGCAAGTCTCAACATTGTTATGTCAATCCCTATTCAAAACATATCACTTGATTTGGGGTGGCTTTAAGTTATTAGTTTATTATAATGTTTCGTCTCACTTCATGCTTGTATGAACACTTTATAATCACTTTAAATAAACTCAGGGATTTCCTTTTATTAGACTTATTTAGTTCTTTAAAGGAGGTTGCCTTTATACAGTTATGAAACCATATCTTATTAAAACAAATGATATAAAGAACAATTCATTTACATTAGGTTTATATCCTGGAACAATTGTCTATAGGACACCAAACCCCAATAACTTATAACATATTTATCTGGAATTGGTTTTATTCTCATTTTAAGTATCATACCAAACTTTTCAAAACAAAATGAAGTAATTTCATGCATTCCGAGAGCTTGTTAATGACTTTCTATACATTTTAACAACTTTTTTGTGATTAATTCAAACTTAGCTGTGCATATTTTGACAGTTGCTTGTAACAATATTAATACAGTAAACAATTTAAGTATAATTGATAGATGTCTAATGTGACAATCAAATATCGATTCAAATAACATTAAATTAGATTTAGTGATGTTGCTTGAAAATATTAAAAATATTTTTTTACTAGTCTATACGTTATTATGGATAAATTTATATTTTTCAAAAATGATTTGAGCAAATTTCCACTTTATCTAATTAATATAAACCTCGAGGACAGTGAAATATTAATTTTAGTAGGGTCTTTTTTTTCATGCCTGAAATTATGCATCCACCAGCTGATTTCCTTCTTCCATTTTCGGAAAAGGAAATCGAAATTCGCTCTGCTACATTTATAATATTAGTGCTGAGGTTCTAAAAAACGCTAGGTGTTAGTCGGGTGGATAAGGCTCTCAAGGATTAATCGATGATTAATTGAATTTGTATTTTTTATTTGTTAATCAACAAATTGTTATATAAATTCAATTAAAATATGTATATACTATCTATAAATAATGGTATAAAATTATTTAATATAGAAAACCACGTATCTTTGAAACATATATTTTAAAAATGTGCAAAAATATCAACATTTCAACAACGATATCATTGAACCAACTCAAAAGTGAATTATCATAAAGCAAAAAATAAATTCACAATAAAAAATTGCTTTTTTTCATTGTCGCTTAGGCAGCGCCTAAACGGTTTAGACGGTGTCGAGGCAGCCTAGACGGAGCCCAGACGACTAAAAATCGCATAGGGACCAAAAAACGCCTAGATGGACTAATTGGAGAAAATCGGGGCAAATTCTCGATTTCGAGCACCTAGGTGGTCGAGACAGCCTTAGTTTTAAAAAGTGGTATTGTAATCATATCCATTAGAACTTTTAATCTCAGAGATTTTGAGTCAGTCCAAGCAAGAGGAGGATTCAGATTCTTCATAAGCTTCATAGATGACCATACCCGATATGGTTACATCTACTTGATGAAGCACAAATCAGAAGCTTTTGAGAAACTCAAATGCTTCAAGAATGAAGTAGAAAATCAATTAGGAAAGAAAATAAAGACGCTTCGATCTGATCGAGGTGGCGAATATCTTTCAGATGATTTTTTGAATTATCTAACTGAATGTGGGATATGCTCACAATGGACACCTCCCTATACACCACAACACAATGGTGTATCCTAGAGGAGAAACCGTACCCTACTAGATATGGTACGATCCATGATGAGCATGGCCTTACTTCCAAAGACGTTCTGGGGCTATGCCTTAGAAACTGCCCTCTTCACCCTAAATCGAGTACCAACTAAATCCGCTAGTTCCACACCATATGAATTGTTCGTTGGTCGGAAACCCGTGTTTTCATTTATGAGAGTATGGGATATTACTTCTATCATCCAGATGATCAGAAAGTAATAGTATCCAAGCACGCAACCTTCTTAGAGAAAGAGTTTCTCGAAGAAACACAAAAGGGAAGCATGATTGAACTTGACGAAGTTCAAGAAGAAGAAACACCGACTGAAACAACAGAGGCGGTTGAGGTACCCGAAGAAGTCCCATTAGATGAGACTCTAGTGCCACCTATTCGTAGATCACGAAGAGTTCGTGAACTCCCAGTTAGATATGATTTTCTAGTGGGAGATGATAATGAGGTTCCCGTGTTAGACGATGAACCCGAAAACTACGAAGAGGCTCTTACTAGTCCAGATTCTAAAGCATGGCTTGAGGCCATGGATTCCATGTATACTAACCAAGTGTGGACTTTGGTTGATCCACCCGAAGGGATAATACCCATTGGGTGCAGGTGGATCTTCAAAAAGAAGACAGATATGGATGGAAAGGTTAGCACCTACAAAGCTAGGTTAGTAGCGAAAGGATATCGTCAGAAGCAAGGAATTGATTATGACGAAACTTTCTCTCCTGTGGCTATGTCCAAATCAATCAGAATCATGCTTGCAATTGCCGCTCATTTCGATTATGAGATTTGGCAAATGGATGTGAAAACATCTTTCCTAAACGAAAACCTGCTTGAGGATGTATATATGATGCAGCCTGAAGGTTTCATATCGAAGGATGCAAATAAAGTTTGCAAACTTCAGAGATCCATTTATGGACTCAAGCAAGCATCGAGAAGCTAGAATAAGCGTTTTGACGAAACCATAAAACAATTTGGTTTCGAACAAAATTGCGAAGAAGCTTGCATTTACAAGAAAGCAAGTGGGAGCTCTATAGCATTTCTCATACTATATGTGGACGATATATTATTAATGGGAAATGACATTGCTCTACTACAGTCGGTGAAAGTATGGTTATCTGGTAACTTCTCAATGAAAGACCTTGGTGAAGCAGCTTATATACTTGGTATAAAGATCTACAGAGATAGATCGAGAAGACTGCTTGGTCTTTCACAGGCTACATACATTGAAAAGGTGCTAAATCGGTTTAGCATGCTTGAATCGAAACGAGGTAACTCGCCCATGCTACATGGAGTAAAGTTAAACAATCATCAATGTCCTAAAACCGATGATGACAAAAGACGCATGGCTGTAGTCCCGTACGCCAGCGCAATCGGTTCGATTATGTATGCTATGCTATGCACTAGACCTGACGTAGCGTTCGCGTTATCTGTAACGAGTCGTTACCAAGGGAATCCGGGAGACGAGCATTGGATTGCCGTCAAGAACATTCTTAAGTACTTGAGAAGAACTAAAGATATGTTCCTAGTGTACGGAGAAGGTGAGCTGAAAATAGAAGGATTTTCAGACGCAAGTCATCTCACAGATGAGAATGATTTTAAATCCCAATCAGGATACCTGTTTATCTTGAATGGGGGTGCGGTCAGTTGGAAGAGTTCCAAGCAGGGAAGCGTAGCTTTCTCTACGACCGAGTCAGAGTATATCACAGCTGCGGAAGCAGCAAAGGAAGCGGTTTGGATTAGAAAGTTCATTACAGAACTTGGTGTGGTGCCTGACATTGTAAATCCCATTACACTGTATTGTGATAACAATGGAGCCATTGCGCAAGCAAAGGAACCACTGTCTCATAATGCGTCCAAGCATTACCTTAAGCGATACCACATCATAAGAGAGATTGTGGCTAGAGGAGATGTGAGAATAGAAAGAGTACCTACAGAGGACAACGTTGCAGATCCGTTGACAAAGCCTTTAACCTAGAGAGTACATGATCGTCATTTAACTTCTACTGGGATAAGTTTTAGAAACAATTGGCTTTAGTCCAAGTGGGAGTATGTTGGGGTTTAGTGTCCTATAGACAATTGTTCTAGGATACAAACTTAATATAAATGAATTGTTCTTTATATCATTTGTTTTAATGAGATATATGTTTTATAACTATATAAAGGCAATCCCTTTTAAGTACTAAATAAAGTCTAATAAAAGGAAATCCGTAAGTTTGTTTAAAGTGATTATAAAGTGTTCATACAAGAAAGAAGTGAGACAAAACTTTATAATAAACTAATAAACTTAAAACCACCCCAAGTCAAGTGATATGTTTAGGATTGATATATCATTGTTGAGACTTGCATGTAACAATGTCTTCTGTCCGACAGAAAGCTGATCTCACAAGCTTCATATATACAGATATCTAGACAGTTACATGGATCCGATGAAAAGTAGTTCATTAGGATTGGGGATCCGATTTGAGATAACAGGATGTGTAGATTCATCCTTGTCACCTGTTCATCTCATTGGTATTAATAGGTATAACTAATCCTCAGACTCAAAGGAATATTAATTGGTATTCTGGATTACGGAATGTGACGCTTTGACTCTGGTGTAACACGATCCTTAACAGAGATGACTCTGGGGTGTGAACAGTAGACATTGGGTATCACAGGAAGTGATTGCAGGATCGTTATATATTGGATTGAGCATTTATCACTCCCGATAAATGGGAGATACATCCAAGGATCGCTTGTGGAAGACTCGACTCTAAATCCTTGCAAGGTGATAGCTTAAGACTTGAAATACAGATTTCACTTAACCTATCTATTTGAGTTGACTCGACCTGTACAAGTAAAACGAACGTCTCGCTATATGTGACTTGACATCACCCATAGTCATAAGACTCAGTTCAAGGATGTAGTTGATAAAGGATCGAATTATACTGTAACTAATACGGAAAGGTTAACGACAGAATCAACCTGTCTTCTTATAGCTTTGGGGGAATGATTAAGGACTTGCTAATCACATACTCTGTACATCATTCCGTTATGCAAAGATTAAATATAATTCTTTGAAAATTAATTTAATAACGTTGCATACGGCTAGAAGCAATAAGAACCTAATGGGTCACACATAAGACTTGGAACCTAAAAGAGAGATAGATGTTAATTAATTGATGGAAGCCCAATTGAGCCCAATAAGGCCCATGGACCAGGGGGGTCGAAATTCATGTAGTTAAATACATGAATAATTAATTTGATTTTGTTAATCCTAATTAGATTAGGATTATGAATTAAATTAATTAAGAGATAAATAAGTTAGGAGTTTTAATTAGATCATAATACTCATATTATTATCCAATAAGGTTATTATTATTATCCTTAATATATTAGATATATAATGAGATAATAATCAGGAATTTTATTCCGAATTGAATTCCTATTCAGTAACTTAATTCTATCTAACTAGGGATTAGATACAAGAGATTATAAATACCCCTCCCCTAGTGATTTTCGAAATCCCCAAGAGAGCAAGCCCTAGTTATTTTCGAAATCATACATTAAAGAGAGAGAGATAATTTTGACACCCCTAGTTCGAGGACGAGATTTTCTACGGCTTCTTTCCTATCAATTGATTTCATCTATTTCTTTTATCCTTGATCTTGTGTTGATTAACTAGAGGCAATCTACTTTGGATGCTATTCAACGGTTGATTCTAAATTAATCTTCCCGTGTTTTATTTCGTGCTTGGGAACTCGGAGAAGAGTTCTGGGCACTTAATTAACAACGGTAGATTGATCATCAAAAGGTAATTCTTCTTATCCCTCTTTATATGAAATAACGGTTAACGGATCTTGTGGTTTATGGAAATAGGTTAAAATTTTTATATTTCTGCTGCTATACCTTAGCCTAATTTCCAACAGTTAGCGTAATCTAGAGTTTCCAAACAACGCAGGCTATATAGAACACAACGCAAATGAAGATAATTGAGCAACATCAAGCCATGCAAGAGGAAAATGCCAAAATTTAGGAATTCCTCAAGAGTCAAGGATCTACACGAGAGAAAGCTTTGGCCCTAGTTTTGCCTATGTCGGCTGAACCGGCTTCAGCACGCCAAGTGATATGTTTTGAATAGGGATTGACATAACAATGTTAAGACTTGCATGTAACAATGTTTTCTATCGAGACAGAGAGATGGTCTCACAAGCGTCAGATATGTAGATATCTGGACAGTTACATAGATCCGATGAAAGAGTTCATTAGGATTGGGGGCCCGACTTGAGATAACAGGATGGGTAGATTTATCCTTGTCACCTGTTCATCTCATTGGTATTAATAGGTATAAGTAATCCTCAGACTCAAAGGAATGTTAATTAGTGATTCTGGATTATGGAATGTGATGTTTTGATCCTATTCTAACACGATCCATAACAGGGATGACTCTGGGGTGTGTTTGGCAGACGTTGGGTATCACAGGAAGTAATTGCACGGTAGTTAACATTGGATTGAGAATTTGTCACTCTCCTGATAAACGAGAGATACGTCCAAGGATCGCTTATGGAAGACTTGACTCTAAATCCTTGCAAGGTGATAGCTTAAGACTTGAAATTGAGATTTTACTTAACCTATCTATTCGGAGTTAACTCGACCTGTACAAGTAAAACGAACGTCTCGCTATATGTGACTTGACATAATCCATAGTCATAAGATTCTGTTCAAGGATGTAGTTGATAAAGGATCGAATTATACTGTAACTAATACGGAAAGGTCAACGACAGAATCAACCCGTCTTCTTATAGCTCTGGGGGAATGTTTCAGATCTGCCAATCATAGTTCGTGCACTCATTCCGTTATACAAAGATTGAATGTAATTTTGAGAAATTAATTTAATGGTTGTATACGGCTAGAAGCAATAAGAACCTAATGGGTCACACATAAGACTTGGAACCCAAAAGAGAAACAGATGTTAATTAGTTGATGGAAGCCCAACTGAGTCCACTAAGGCCCATTTAATAAGGGGGGGCGATTTTTATGTGTTGTGACATATAAGGAATTAATTTAATTTTAAACAATTATAATTAGATTATGATTATGGATTAAATTAATTATAGGATAATTAAGTTAGGAGATTTATTGAGATTAAATTGCTTCTAATTATTATCCTATTTAATAAGTTATTATCTTTATATTTGGATATAGTTATAGATAATAATAATAAGAGTATTATTCCGAATATAACTCTTACTCAATAATCTAATTCTATCTAACTAGGGTTTAGATACAAGAGGCTATATTAACCCCCTCCTATTGTAAATTTCGGCCAAGATATACTATCCCAGAGAGTGAAATTTTGGCCCCCTAATATAGTGGATCGATTGTCACCGCTTGCTTCCGGTCAATTGATTTTCATCTCTTTCTTTTATTCCTTGATCTTGTGTTGATTAATTAGAGGCAATCTATCTTGATTGCTATTACTTGGTTGAGTTCTAATATCGTTTGATTTGTGTTTTTGTTTTGTGCTCGTGAACTCAGATCTAGAGTTGAGGGCACTTCGCTTGCAATGGTAGATAGTTCGTCAAAAGGTATGTCCTTCTATCCCTCTTTATATGAAATAACGATTAACAGATCTTGGTTTAAGGGAAATAGGTTAAAAAATTTATATTTCCGCTGCCAAACGTTTGCCTATTTCCCTTCAACATCATGATACAAATAATGGAGAAAGGAGAGTGGATAATCACCCTTAGTGAGCGTATCAATCACAACCATTACATCGGATTCAATGCAGATGGATGTATAATTATGCCTTCGAGCTAACCCGAGGCATTCCTAGATGGTTGAGAGTTCTGCAGCTTCCGTGGAGATGCATGATTGAATGGGAAGGTCGGCTAAGACCATGATGTGCCCATTTGAATCCCGTGCAATTGCCCTGACCTTGACGGGGAGGCCATTATCCTTCCATGTGGCATCACAATTAAACATAGTGACACCGACGGGAGGGGGACACCAAACCTTGTAAGGGTCAAGAGACGGATTGCCCGGTGGGATTAAAAGTAGGGAATGGTTTACATACTGTCACTCTGCTAACAATTTACCGGCCTTCGATATAATTGTATCAGCATCCATAGAAACTCTCATATGAACAAAACGGTTCCAATTGTACCAAATCCACCATAAATTGATTAAATCAAGTGCGCCTTCATCCGGACTGGACTTCGTCCAGCACTCCCTGAGCCAAGTAATAGTGTCAGCAACCTGAATTTTGTCCCAGCAAAACGAGAGCAAGGCTACCTTCTAGGTCCTGGCTGCCACCGGACATTGAACGAGGATGTGCTGCTGGTTTTCAACAGTGTTCGAACATTGTTTGCAGGATGTATCGATTTCAATGCCTCGTTGTTGGAGACGGTGGGAAGTCGGTAGGAGATTCCTCAAGAAACGCCAGCCAAAGTGTTTTACCTTAGGCGGGACATTCCCCCCAGAGTTTTCGCCAGATGCCCAATACTTCCAAGAAAGAAAAAGAGGGGTTTAGACCTTCAGTACGGCACTACTCAAACAAGTAATAGAAGGATCAGACAGAGAAATGTCCATTCGGTGATGGGCCCCATAAAGTGTCGTCTGTGGACTGTGATAGGCTGATCCATAACTTCCCAATCTCTGCAGCATCATAGTTAATAAACAAGTGTTAAGAAATTTTACATTCTAGTCCGTACCTGTATCATTTAATAGCTTATGCACAAACTAAGGGCGGGTAGCATTCGGTAGATTAAGGGACATCTATCGTTGAGGGATGGAACCCAGTTTTCCTGCCATATCCTGATCCACTTTCCGTCTCCCACCCGAATGAAAAAGAGGTGGTGCTGTAAGTTTTGGACATGACAAGAAAGGAAGAATAGTAGGCTCTAGATCCATCGGAACCAACCCTACTATTGAAGAAGTCTCCATAGTCAAAGGCATGAAGTTCAACCTACTGAGCGTGGCTCAGCTCTGTGACAAACACAAAAAGGTTACCTTTGATGCCTCTAGATGTCAAATCATCGACAGTAAGACTAATTCTATAATCCTTACCGCTCCTAGAATAGATAATGTTTTCATGCTGAACTTGAAAAATAAGTTTTCAAAAGAAATTTGTCTTGTCTCTATGGAGAAAATTCCTGGCTATGGCATATGAGACTTGGTCATGTAAGCATGGACCTTCTGGCCAAATTAGCAAGAAAGTAACCAGTTGAAGGTTTGCCAACTTTGAAATTTGAAAAGAATCACTTGTGCAATGCTTGTCAAGCTGTAAAACAAACTAGAAAATCTTTTAAAAGTAAAAATCGTGTATCAACCAAACATCCTTTGCAACTACTACACTTAGATCTTTTTGGGTCTGTTCAGCCTTTGAGCTTGGGCGAAAGAAGATTCACACTCGTAGTAGTGGATGATTATTCTCGATATATATGGATCATCTTGCTCAGTAGCAAGGATGAAACATTCGAGACATTATCAACCCTCTGTAAGAGAATAGAGAATGAAAAGGACTTAAAAATCGCCCATATTAGAAGTGATAATTGTGGGGAATTCAAGAACCAAATGTTTGATGAATTTTGTGAAACCAAAGGTAGTGACCATAACTTTTCTTCTCCTAGAACTCCTCAACAAAATAGGGTAGTTGAAAGGAAGAATAGAATGTTAGTTGAAATGGCTAGGACAATGTTGAGCGAAAATAAGCTTCCGAAGTATTTCTAGGGAGAAGCTATTAACACACCATGTTATCTTCTCAATAGAGCTCTTGTTAGACCTATATTGAAGAAAACTCCATATGAACTATGGAAAGGGCGAAAGCCTAAGATAGGATACTTCAGAGCTTTTGGTTGCAAATGTTTTATTTTGAACACTAAGGACAATCTTGCAAAGTTTGATTCTAAGACTGATGAAGCCATTTTTCTTGGCTACTCAACTAATAGTAGAGCCTATAGGATTTTCAATAAATGAACCCATATACTTGAGGAATCAGTACATGTGGAATTCAATGAGACTGACCCTGCAGGTAAACTCAGCAACAACAAAGATGAAGAAGATCCAACCTCAGTACCTACTGAGAATGCTCATGATGCTTAACCTCTTCCTATTGGAACTTCGGAAGGTAAAATCGAATTCGAAATTATTTTTGCTGACGAAATTATTTTGTAGATATTGTTGAAACACCCACAGCTGAAGACAATGATCTCCCTAGAGAAGTAAGAGTTCCCAGAGGTCACTCTGAGGAAAACATAACAAATACTGTCCAGAATAGAGTAAGAACTAGAAACCATCAAAGGCTTCTGAACAACGTTGCATTGTACCACTTGTCACAAAGCAAGGTCGGAGCCTTGATAAGTCCTTAATTTACGTATTTATGCATGCATATTCATATTTATATTAATGCATTTAGCTTAGTTTAGGATAGGTTTTGGAAAGATTTTACTTGTTTGTTCATGATTTCTCCAGAGATAGGTTTGAAACACTTAAAATCTCAATACGAAGGAATATCAGCAAGGAACAGGTCAAAAACAGAAGAAACGAGCCAAATTAGGGCAAAAGCATCTGTCACGATCGTGATGCCCTAGTCCCGTTCGTGATCATGCCCGAAATCAACCAAATACAGAAAACCATCTGTCGTGATTGTGACCTATGTCCCGATCATGACAAACAGTTCCACCAACTTTGCATGGCAAAGCAAAGTCACGAACGTGACACCCCTGTCTCGTTCGTGACCAACATCTTCACTGTAAAAAGGCATGATCTTCAGTTTAATTGCATCTCTTTCATCCTGAATCATCATTATTCTTCACCACGGGTTATGACTCTCCATAACAACACTTAAAGAGTTATCATCTTGAAGATACATGATCCTTCATCCACTATAAGAAGGATACTCCTCTCTCTATTCAAATACAGAGAAAGAAAGAAGAATAGTACAGAAAAGTTACAGAAAGTACACTATAGCAAGGAAGATTATATAGTTTCTAAGCTTCTATTTCCAACATTGAAAGAAGCAAGATCGAGAGATACACTTCCTCGAGATACAAGATACTAGATACAAAAGAAGAAGACGCCCAGAGGCCTGATAAACCTTACAAAGACAGTAAAGGATTCACAACCCCTATACTCTCATCTGTTGTAGTCTTTATTCTATGTATTCTTTACTTTTGACAAATCAATAACTCTATCAAACACTTGTTTATCAAAATTACAATTCAATCTAATGCAAATTATTCTATGTTCATCATCAGATTCTATCACTGCTTTTATGAATATTCTAGGGAAATCATTTAAGCAAGACATACTAATAGTTATCATTTTATGAAGTTAGAAGAGATTTAGTTCATAAAAGGATAATTGTATCACATGATTCACTTGTTTCATTTTTAATTCTTAATTCTAATTCACTACGATAGGTCGAGGAATTAGGATTATCTATTTAAAAACATCCAAGTTGTTTAATCCTGGATGAAGAGATTGGATTAAATACTCTTATCTGATACAACTGCAGTAAGTTTGGAAAGTGTTTTCAAGTTAAACTTATAAAAATCTGTATGTATTGCGAGCTATGCACGGAATAGAAACTTAGTAAATATAATTTAAGTATTATTATCATTCTTTCTAAACAAAAATATTTTACAAATCAAATTTATTATCTATAAACCAAGAGAAAACGGATTTATAAATTAAATCTGTTATAGTAGTTAATCAGCGTTCTCTGTGGGAACTATATCTTATTATTACTACAAGAGGAACCGTGCACTTGCGGAATTCGCCTAACAAGCCCGAACCAAAGCCTCGTATGGTGCCGAGGTGTCCCCGGGTATCGGCCAGCCAACACCATCCGAAGGGGTCTATCCCTTTTTAAAATCAGGCATCCCATCAATTCATATATCAGTAATCCATCTCGGAGGGGTTTACCGTGGTTAAACCTCGACATAGAAAGAACCTGCACTATGGGCCCACCCAAAGTGTCCACCGGGATTCCACCCGAACGGAGACATCCGCCTCCCTTCCCGAAGGTCGGATGCCCAACTCTCCTATTCCCTAGTGGACTAGAGTGGATCGCTTAAACTAGTCCCGACAACTAGTCCAAGGGTTAGGGCTGTAAATGAGCAGAGCCGCTCATGAATGGCTCGGTGATCGGCTCGACTCGGTTCGATTTGTAAACGAGCCGCTCGTGAACACGATTTACTAGCTCGGTTCGTAAACGAGCCAAGCTTAAATAGGCCAAAGCTCGGCTCGAAAGCTCGCGAGCAGGCTCGATTAGAACATTTATGAACAAATTTTAGTTTTGTAGAAAACTATATAGTTTTGTGTTAGTTCACAAATATCTAAATTTAATATTATTTTATTTGTTATTAGATGAGTTTATTCACAAACATAATAAATGAGTAATAGACGAACTATTTGTAAGCATCTTATTTATTTATTCATGAACTTTGCTTGTTAGCTTGTTTATGTACACAATTAAAGAGTTATTTGCGAGCAAACTTCACAAATATAATTAACAATTTACTCACAAACAATTTATGGTTAGACAATTTTCTTAATGAACAAAGTCCAAAGAGGATTTTGGGCTCGAAACAAGCTCGAATCTCGGCTCAAGCACGTTGAGCAAGCCAAAGCTCGGCTCGGGCTTGGCTCGTTAATTTTATAGTAAGCTCGGCACGGGCTCGAGCTCGTTAATTTTATAGCGAGCAGAGCTTGAACAGGCCAAAGCTCGGCTCGGCTCGGCTCGGCTCGTTTACAGCCCTACCAGGGGTTGACGGAGATCAGACGCCAGAGACCTTATCCCCCCTATAGTGTTTCTTACACTGAGTCCAAGCCCACAACCAGTGGACATTCATATGTTCCATTCACCACACGCCGATATTTTCTCCCAGTCGACATAGACATCGGGCCCGATCCTCCTTGCCGCTGCCCCAACTCTCATCGAGCAGTAGAGTGAACATCGGAGAAAGGGGCATTGGAGTCATCGTTAGGGTCAACAAATGTGTAGAGAGCGATGCCGACAGAAGTTTCGACAATGGCAGCCTATTTTGCTTTGCGAGTCTCCTTAAGAATTAATTTCGACCGTGCCTCATAAAATGGTGGTAAAGGATTACTTTGCTGAAGAATAGTGGCAACGCCATCATAATTTTCATTGAGACCGGCAATTAATTGTAACACCAACCTTTGATCGGAGACGGAGATGTCAACATTCGCAAGTTGATTGGATAACATCTTTAGTTCCTGGCAATATGTGGAGCTGTTGGGAAAATCAACCAACTTGACTCGGTTAAACTAATTTTCGAGGTAGAGAGCATGGGTATGTTTGTTATCTTGGAAAATATCTTCGAATCGTGCGCACGTTTTCTGGGCTGTAGTATTTGGTTCAATGATGGTGGTGAGAAGGTCGGTAAAGATAGTGTCATAAAGCCATTGGAAGACGACAACGTCCAAGCGAGACCAGAGAGCATTATTAGAGTCGGAGGACGACTCATTTGTTTTATCGGCCGGCTGCTAGGTTAGATTGTGGCGCCGGAAGAATGATGCGATCAATCACGTCGTAAACACGACAGTTAATCTTGAACAGTTCAGTCAAAAAGACGTATTGGACATGGTCCTTTTCAAGTCTAATAGGTATGGAGTTTTTAATGTTGGTAACAGCAAGGGCAGGGTGAAATTTGGACTTGTGGGCCATGGTAAATGGAGAAGGCAACGAGAAGAGAAAAAAGTGAAGGAGGCATACTAGGATTTGCTAAAGTTTATGGCGTTGTTTAGAAATGAGAAAAATGAGATGGCCCTGATATCATGAAAGTAATTATGCGTGACTGTATTATTGATTTTACAGGAATATATAAGAGGTACAAACCATATCAAGGGCTACAGTTTAGGCTATGAATTAGGAGAGTCTAATCTAAAATATTGACTATTTAGGCAATAAATTAGGAGAATCTAATCTAGAACATAAGAGAATAATTTGACGATCAATTATAAGATTGTATTTACATTGGTTAACAGCTTTATTGAAACAAAATGACTTGACTATCAATTATAAGATTATATTTATATCCGCTAATAGCTTTATTGAAACAAAATGAAGTTGATTATCTTTTTAAAAGTTACTTCACCATCAAGCTCATTTGAATATGAATAATAGCATGCCAATTAATGAAGTGTGGGAAAATGTCTGGCAGAACAGCTAGGTAGGAGCTAAATTATCTAATACAAGTATAGGAGCTAACTAGTCAAGGCTTTATTAAAGAAATTTAGATAAGTGCATGGACCAAATATATAGCTTTAGTTGTGAAGTCTTGATTCCATTTCGTCTCAAATCAAATGGGTTTGTTTAGGTCAAATCTTCCTTTAATGAAAAAATTTAGAAGCATATAATTAATAATCAACTTATATACATTTGTCAGGCTGGATATACCAAATTGTCTAGTGTTTCTTCATCTTTAATTTTCAGTATGCCTTTGATTTCCAGGAAAACCAGCCATTACGGATCTGACATCAACTTATCATTTTTCCAATAATAAAAAACAAATTTGAAACATGTGCAGCATGATTCACCTTCTTAATCTGCAGGCAGAGGCATACAAAACATTTGCTGAAACATTAAAACTGCAGCTACATGAACAATTGGAGGCATTGTTTTCCATTTCTTCTTCTTTTCATGGAAAAAGTAAATGCTTCAGTGTAAAATCTTAACGGTTTCAGATAAAAAGAAAGTTACAGTCACAGATCGAAGAACAAGGAAGGCAGCTCAAGTCCAACAACACCCGAAAAGCACATGAGAATTCTTAATAACTTCACAATGCATGTTAACCATTTTGTTCATGTCTGCATATCTGAATCTGAAATATCATCATTTTTCACACAGATCATTAATACTACTAATAGTCAAACAAATAATCACATGAAAATTTTAGACTTCATTTCATGTCTTCATCTTTCTTGCCAAATAAATGGAAGTTCCATTAATTGTTCCCCTTTTGACACAATTGATTATTGAAGTGAATTATAATAAGAACAGAACAATATATAACATCATTAGCATCTTAATTAGCATTATATAACATCAAGCAATATTAAAGAATGAACAACCATTCCATACAAGAATCATTAGCATGGATAAAATAAACTTCAAGGTAAGCCCATCCATACATAGATTATTTAGAATTACAAAAGATCAAAATAGAACAGATACCTTCCATATACGTCTTATGTTCAACACAAATGTATCCTCAGGTATTCCGCAGCAGTTCGACTTTAGATTTTCAGGCTATCAATGAATGAAACTTCAAGCTTCCGATTATAAAAGCTTTGAAAGTATTCTTCAAGTGTGACAGTCTTATACAAGGGTCGATTTCCTGATTGTAAGAGCCCTTTAGAAGGACCAATATTGACATATGGGTTTGGATAGCAGAAGGTAACAACTGAAAGCCTTTCTCGAGATTTGTTTACAACTGCCCTATGATCTGGTGCTTTATATATCCCATTGCTCATTATCTGCATTGTTTCAGGGGAAAAAAATTTAAATTTATCTACAACACTATAGACTAGGTCCACATCCAAATATGACAAAATACCTCTATAATCTGCCCAATGTTTACAACAATGGCACCGTCGATGGGTTCCACAAAAACCCAGTTGCCATCTTTTAGAACCTGCAATCCTGGCACATCCCCTCCATCAAGTAGTAGAGTGATTCCAGACATGTCAGCATGGGGAACCATTCCGATTACTCTCTCTGGTTCAGGACATGGTGGATAGCAATTCAACCTGACATCAAATGTTCCTTCTTGATAACACTCATAGAATTCTTTATACTCATCATTAAGCTCAAGAGCAGCTGCCATAGATTTTGTTATTGAAACTACAAGCTGCCTGATATCTTCAGAATAATTCTGCAATGTTTCCCTGGTTCACAAATTTAATTTGTTACCCAAAAGATATCAATACAAGGAAAATATTCCTTAGAGCAGAGAAAACAAGAACAGATTGACAAAAAAAACTCAATGAAATGTGTTTCAAAATGCAATTAGTACCTAAATTTTGGAGGGTTATCTGGCCAGAATTCTAATTTTCTGTTTTGAATGGGAAGAGCTTTGAGGAAGATCATATCATTCCAATCAAGCTTCTGTTCTTCAGAGGTTACAAAAGCTTGGCCATAGCCTTGGAGACTTCCTGGTTTCTGAGCCCAGAGTTTCTTCTCTTCAAAGGGAAGTTTAAAGAATTCATCAACTTGCTTCTTCATGTTTCTCAATGATTCGTCTGAAACTCCATGATTTATTAACTGCAATTTAAAACTATTATTTGGGTTCATTAGGAGAATATGGGTTTGGAGCACATGATTTATATCGTGGTTAAACAGAAGTCGATCTGAGACAAGAGCATTTGACTGGTTTACACCCTAACCTAAAGAAACCTTATTTAGAAATAAAATTAATGAGCGTTGAGTAAGCATTGTTTGAAAGTTTACCTGAAAAAGACCCCATTGTCTGCAAGCAGAATGAAGGTTTTGAAGCTCTAAAGGTTGGGAATGAGGGTTGAGCAGCTTCGACATATCGATCAAGGGCACAGGTTCAGGAGGAGAGTTATTGTCAAAATCAAATTGGAAGGGAGAAATTATGGTTTGATCTCTTACATATCTGGATGGCACAGACTCAAGCTGTTGGGCTGCAAGTAGTTGAACGCTTGGAACTAGAAGAGAAGAATGAAGGTTTTCTTGCAAACCACCCATCTTCATCTTCCCAATTCTATATTCAACGTTTAGATCATGTTTCTTTACCTTACAAACTCCAATTCAGGAACCGAAATATAAATAAATACTCCAATTAATAGCTCTAGATACAACTCGGGAACCCTAAACTCTCCAAATCTGATGCACTTAAAAGAAAGAAGGGTTAATACACATATTTGTCCTCGTGTTTTTCTCGGAAAAACACATATGCCCCTGTATCAAATAAACCCACTAAAATCTCCTTGTACTTGTCACAATCCTACAGATATATCCCACACTAACGGAATGATGATTTGGCACAAACGCCGTTCCACGTGGAACACCACGTCATGCCACGTCAACTGCCAACAAATTAAAATGAATCCTACGTGGCAAAGTAAAAAGGGTTAATACACATATTTGCCCTCGTGTTTTCTCGGAAAAACACATATGCCCATGTATCAAATAAATCCACTAAAATCTCCTTGTACTTGTTAATAAGTTATCATGTCACGTCCCTTTTTTAAAAATTTAAATAATTAAAAATATGTCTACATGGCAGTTCATATAAGTAGCAGAAATTAGAATGACTCTCTCTCTCTTTCTTTCGACTCTCTCTCTCGTTCTTTCGACTTCCTAGGAGAACTAAAAGAACCCTTCGACTCCTCTCTCTCTATCGCAGCGCTTCTTCTTCTCATGGATTGACAAAAAAACGAATGTAAAACCCTATCTTCTTCTGGTTTATTCGACGCAATGGAGAGTGAATAGTTACTCTGCAGTGGAGTGAACAGTGCTTTAACCCAAGAAAGAATTTTTATATAGTCATGAAATGAAAGAACAATGGAATTTTCCTATTTATTTTCATTTGGTCCTTACTTAAATAGGTCTAGAGTGTGTTCCTTAGTTCATTAAGGTCGCATTCATATATATAAAATAAAGGTCCAAATGTATGAAAAAGGTAAAAGGGCAGAGGCTGAATGCATGAAAATATAAATACATGGTTTAAACAGATAAAATTTGACCCATGTTTATTAGAGTGACTTGTCCTCTAACAAATTGTTGCATCAAACAAGATATGGTTTATACAGTAGAGTTAAAGATAAAACTTGATACCCTAGTAAATATTCTTTAGTATATTCCTGAAGACTATCCCTACCCTAACACATGGATGGATGCCATTCCTACAATCTGGATAACTTATAATGAAATGAGAAGGACCGTCGGATCAAAACCAAAGAATTGTTAGAAAATAGACAAACGCAGGCGTAACAGAATATATAAAAAAATATTTCCTTTAACCCAATGGTCTGTTAATCGTTATTTCATATCAATAAAGTTAAACGTATGTGTTGGTCCCGTGTGATTAGTTCCAATGGGGGGTTAGGAACTAATATAACTTTTTCGAATGTTAATTAAGCTGACTTAATGTATTTTCTTAAGTTTGTCAACTCAGCTTTGGTCAGCACGGCCGATTGTAACGTAAGATAACTTTAGTCAGATATTGACTAGAACTATTTTACATATGAGTTGGGAATTGACACTTTTGTGGTCAGCTTCCAACTCAGCACTCTTATTTACTCAATATCAATTTAGGCAATTTGTATGCTGAGTAAATATAACAAGCAACATATACAGATATATATATATATATATATTGAGAGGGTTAGAGATTACTCAGCACGACTTATCCTGGTTCGGCCTCTCCGCCTACGTCCAGTCCCCAGAGTCCCTCCGGGCTTTTGAAATCCAATACTAAGCTCTTTAAAGGTAGAGCACAAACCGTTTACAAGGCAGTTGAATAGGCAAGAGTACCTTCCTCTATTCTTCTACTCAACTCCTACTAAGTGCTATAACCGAACACTTAGGTTTCTCTACCACTGAGTATTTACAACCAAACACTCAGCACAACACTCTCAATAATACAATTGATATAGACTTGTTCTTTTTCAGACAAAGAACACTTTAGATGATTACAAAAATCACTCTAGCTTTTACACAAGAATAGAAAGTTGGTGTAAGATCTCTTTTTGTTTTGATGTGCTTTTTACTTGTATTTTTCTCTCTTGTATTTTCTGTAATTTGGCAATGATCCAAGAGGTATACTTGTCCCTTTATAGTTGCAATCCGAGGATCAAATCATTTGAATTTGATTTGCCCGTTGAATCCAAAACAGCTCTTTTGGGGACAATGTTCTGGTCAGCTTCAGACATGCAGGCCAATCCTGTCGTCTGAATTCTACAGTCGTCAGGCTTGTCTTCTTCTTGCAGATTTCATCTTTTTGTGCCAGTTTGTCTTTTAACAACGGAACAGTTGACCCATGCATCTCGAAATTGGCTTTTGCGTAATTCCAAGATTTCTATTATTGGTGCAGACAGTTGTCGGACTTGTCTTTTAGCTAACGGATCATTCATGATGTCCTGAAGATCACACAGCTTGACTTTGATGTTCGTTGTCTTTGATTGTTGCCAATTCAGATACTGAGTTCTCTTTTACTCAGCTTCCATGGTCAGCTTCGTTCTGCAAGACATAGTTTTGACGAAGACTCTTCTATTCTTGATACTGAGTTTCGCTCCACTCAGCTTTTTGATCTTTAAGCTTCTGTTCTGAAGATGACTTATCTTCTATCATGCTGAGTTCCACTCTACTCAGCATGTGATGTGATCTTGTGCTGACTTTGTCCTGTCTTACTTTTTATTTCTATTTGTATTTATATTTATACTCAACATTGAACAAGCATATTAGTACAATTAAATCAAAGCACTTAAATTTAATTGTCCCTTAATCATGGATTAACTTAAATGATTTTGTCAAATCAAAAATCATGTGGAAAGGTGTCAGTTTTGCCTCTGACATAGTTCTTGGTCAGCAGGAAGTCGGTCAACCTCTGCAAGACATAGATGATATAGTACCTTCAAAATACGATATTCGAGAACCGAATTAGCTTGACGTTTATTTTTCTGAAATTAATCAAAAACTAAGGAAATTAACTAAAAACATAAAATTTATTTTTATTTTGTAAGTTATTCGAAAACATACTATTTTTGTAATTAAACCTACTTATTAAGCTCAAAATTATACCGTAAATCACGCTAAAAGATAGGGACAAAATGTCCCTATCACTCGGTCTCCGGGTTAGAACACCGGGCGCAAGCAGAGCAATCCATCAGATGTCAGCGGACGCGATTAGAATTGCAAAGGATTCTACCATGACAGAGCATCCAAAGGAAAATTTTTATTTTCTCTGGGATCGATAACTCCCATATGAGCTTCCACTTCGGGTTGCTGGTTATATTTAGAGATCGGGTTAATTCTGCATAGCCGGTACTAACCGAATACATCCCAGAAGCCATCATAGGCCAGAACCAATGATCAGAAGTTGTGCCATCCAGACAAACAGCCAATGGCGCAATTCTTAACAGAGCAGGCAGGGGGAGGAGTTTCTCAAGGACTTCCCAGTTCCATCAGTTCTTATCAGCGATCCAATAGTTCTGACCTGTCAATTTTGAGTCCGTATGAGGTAGCGGGATAAGGCAAGTAGGCGCAAGGGGTTCACCTCCACACCAAACGTGGATCTTCTTTGAAGCTCATTGGATCCCCAAAGGAAGCTTCTGTTGCATCTGTCCAAGCGACTATAGATTCCCCTAGGAAGGAGCACCGTTTGCATTGCAAAATTTGGGATTGCGGACATCACAGACTTAAGCAATGTCAGTCTTCCTGCAAAATTTAGGAAATTCGCTTTCCAACTTGCAAGGCGCTCATGAACTCTATCAACAACATAACCAAAGGTTTCCTTCGAGATTCTATTATGGATAACTGGCATCCCCAAATATTTCTCAAGGTTAGTAGTCCTTGCGATGCCCATAGTCTGGCAGACACCCTGACTAAGGGATGGAGGAACGTTTGAAGAGAAGAAGATACGGGACTTTGCTAGGCTAACCTTCTGACCTGAGCAATCAGAAAATTCATTAATAACCCCTCTGATCCAGAATGCTTGTTCAATTGAAGCTTCCGCTATCAAGATGATGTCATCAGTAAAGAAGAGGTGTGAGAGAATAGGGTCTCCTCGAGAGAGTTGAATTGGTTTCCAGTGACCCCTTTAGATAGAGTCCATAATCATGTGATTCAATCTTTCTAAGCAAAGGATAGGGGGTCGCCTTGTCGAAGACCCCGGGAAGGCTGAAACTTTTCCAATTGCTCCCCATTCCATAGAACTTGCATCCTTGCTCCCGACACACACTCCATTATAAGGTTAACCATATGAGCATCTAAACCAACTTTGACAAGAGTATCCCATAAAAAGGCCCAAGAGATTCTGTCATAAACTTTTTCAAGATCCAACTTCATAACCATGAGTCATTTTCTACCATGTTTTTGTTTGAAGGAATGAACCGTTTCTTGCAACAAGATGATATTATCCGTGATTTGTCTGCCCGAAACAAAGCTACTTTGAGTAGGACTTACAATAGAGCGTAAAAGAGGCTTAAGGCGGTTAATGATGCATTCGGTTACCACTTTATAAAGCACATTACACAGGCTGATGGGGCGGAATTGAGTGATTGCCTCAGGGTGGGCCACTTTATAGTGAGGTAGGTATCATTCTAAACCTTGGGGATTACTCCAGATGAGAGAGCTTGGAGGATGGTTGTTGTGCTCTGCTGGCCTATTGATAGCTCCCATTTATATAGGGTTTTTAGGATTGTTTTAGTTCGTTTTTGCTTTATTTCCATTCAATTTCAGTATCATTTTGCTATCTTTCAGTCAAAATCGGTAATTTCCATTATTTATGGCATTTTCTGTATTTTCAGGTGTTTTGGGACTGTTTGAGCATTTTCGAACCAGACCCGTGCCTTGTGGAGCACCTCCGGACAATTCAGGGACCGTCGGAGCATATTTCGGAAGTCCAGGGACCAAAACAAAGGAAAAAACCCGGACTCAGCCCCAATTTAGTGCCTGTCTCGCCGAGACAGTGCATTTCTCGTCGAGATAGGCCCTCGTCTCGTCGAGACACTGCCCGTCTCGACGAGACAAGGCAGGCCGATGGTTCCCAAAAAGGAACTATCGCGTGGTGTCTCGACGAGACGCCTAGTGTCTCGTCGAGACACCCTCTTGTCTCGTCGAGATACTTCTTGTCTCGACGAGACGAAACGCTGGAAGCAATTTCCCAGCGTTTCCTCACTCCTTAGGCGCGAATTTCAACCTGCAAATTGCCCAAACTACCCCTAACTAAGCCTGCACTATAAATAGAAAAGGATGTCATCTTTGTTAGGGTTCTTCCTTTTTCTTTTTTTTGTTCTTCTCTCTCTCTTTCCCTGTATTCAATTTTATTGTTTTACTTCCATTGTAACAGCTCTTAGCTTGGGGGAAGATTGATATAGGATAGTGGCTCTCCCGATTTGTAATCAGAATCAGGCGAAATCGGGTTTTATATTCCTAATTCCTCACTCTGTCTCTTGCTTTTTGCTTATTTGAATTAATGATGATTCAGGCTTATAATGCGTGTTATAGTTGCTTGTTTAATTTAACTATGAACTAATCCCCATCCAATCTGGGATGGGGATGAATTGATTGCGTAACCATGTATGATTAGGGATTTAGTTTACTGGATTGTTTCCAATTGATTAGATTATGTGAGCTTAATGTCTAGATTTTTCAGAGATAGGATGATTGCTAGAATGAGATTCGATGATGATCAACTAGCCTGACATAGCAGAACCTAATGCCTTGAGTCTGACAAATTTAGGATTGCAGATAGGTAGATACCTGACCAAGGAATTACCTAATCCGAATTAGCATAATCTGACCTCGCTAGAGACCACTAGGAGTGCGGGCTAGTGGCTGGGCTACGGCTTTAGCCTTAATCACCACAGACCCTAATGCTTTGCATGCCCTAGGTTATATGCCTAATCAAGCCGTCAACCAAATGCATGCGAATAGACTACAGGAGGCTGACAATCTCCACGTGGTTAATTAGGTGGTTACCGTCAATTATCATTATGATATGAAACTAAATCCCAGTAAATCATACATGGGATCCAATTAAGGGAATCCCCATCTTAGATTGTGTCATCAATTAATTCGAATTCTTCCCTGTCAAACGTTTTTATCTTTTATTTTAGAAATTAGCCTCTTTAATCACTCTACCACATATTTACCCTTCCGAACAATTGTGTTCCTACTTTGGGCCGACTAGTTGGGATAAATAGTCCTTGTGGTTCGATCCTGTGCTTAGCACTGTATTACTTGCTGCGATAGGATACACTTGTCCTGTTAACCGCTATATATTTTACGAGCATCAAGTTTTTGGCGCCGTTGCCGGGGACTATTTTTGTTTATAACTAGTTTACTTTTGGTGATAGGTTTATATAATTGTTTGGAATTCCAAGAACCGAGGTTCTGGGAATTACTAATCATTGTATTTTGATTCTTAAGCTGATATTGTTCTTGCAGGACGTAAAAGGGTGACACAATGGCCGAAGATCCGTCAGTCATGGAGCTGTTGAGGGCAAAGCGACCTATAAGCACCTCTGGCATTCTCGATCCGATAATAACAGCAATGTCATTTGAAATCAGACCAACAATAATTCAGATGATCCAGAACTCGGGACAGTTCGGTGGGGATTACTATGAAGATCCTAACTCACATCTCGACAAATTCATGGAATACTGCAGCACTTTCAAGTGTGAAGACGTCGCATCTGAACAGATCTTCCAGAAGCTGTTTAGATTTTCTTTGAAAGAAGAAGCTGCAGAATGGCTACAATCCATTGAGCCAGGGTCTCTCACTGACTAGGACACTACAGTATCAGCGTTTCTAGCAAAGTACTTCCCTCCGTCAAAGACTGCACAATTCAGAAGCGACATCACCTCATTTAGGCAGTCCGACAGTGAGAACTTGCATCTAGCCTGGGAGAGGTTCCAGAAGTTGTTAAGACGGTGCCCCCACCATGGTTACCAGCGGTACCAGCTTGTTGACATGTTCTACTCAAGAATATCTCCTGTCAGCCGTGCCTTTCTGGATGCAGCAGCGGGAGGAAATCTATTCAACAAGACTGCAGTTCAAGCATACAATCTGATGAAAGAATTAGCTGAACGAAGCGCATGTTGGCAAGTTGAGAAACCGGCTCTAAGAAGAGGCACAACAGCCAAAGAGTTCCCTGGAATATTTTCGGAATCAAATCATCAGATAGCAGCGCTTACAGAAAAAGTAGATCTACTGGAAACTCACCTGAAATCATCGGAACCAGTAGCAAGCTGTGAGGTGTGCAGCGGAGGGCACAAGAATATGGAGTGCCCGATTGTACTTGAACAGATCCATTATCTAAAACAATATGGGTCAAATGGCACGCATTGGCAGCAGGACAGACATCGAGGATCAGGTTCTGAGACTGAATGGGAAAGAAGTATAGATGTCCTGAGAGAGAGCCTGAGTGCCATAGAAGGAAGATTGGCACACAATGAAGCTTTCTGCCAAAGGCTTCAAACATAGGTCAGTAAATTGGTAGAAGAGGAAGCACGAGCAATCACGCTTAGGAGCGGAACACAGGTAAGCGCACCAGCCTTTGTGCCTCAGCAAGACAAGGCAGCCCCATTCCTGGTAATATCTCTACCCCGTCTGCTCCATAGGTAAGTGTTTCTGATCCAACTCCGATTACTGAAACTGATGTACCACCAACACAGGTTACCTTGCCTTATCCTACTTCTAGGAGAGCTAAGTTAGACAAGGATTATTCCAAAATGTTAAATGTGTTTAAGAAAATCGAGATTAACCTCCCGTTTCTTGAACTTCTTGAGAATATGCCTGTGTATGGAAAATTTTTAAAAGAGCTGATCTCTAAAAAGAGAAAACTAGGAGATCATGAGACTGTAATGCTAAGCCAGGAATGTTCTGCCATGCTAACAAATCTGTTACCTAAAAAATCTAAAGATCCTGGTAGTTTTAGCATTCCCTGTACAATAGGCAAGGTTCATTTTAAACGTGCTTTATGTGATCTTGGTGCAAGCATAAATCTTATGCTGTTGTCTGTTTACAGGAAATTAGGAATGGGAGACCCAAAGCCCACGTCAGTCACAATTCAGTTGGCTGACAGGTCTATAAGGCGTCCAGTTGGAGTGGTAGAAGACCTTTTGGTCAAGGTAGATCAGTTCATCTTCCCAGCTGACTTCGTGATCATGGACATTGAAGAAGATGATCAAGTCCCGATCTTGTTAGGGAGGCCTTTTCTCGCCACTGGACGAACACTGATTGATGTTGAGGGAGGCAAACTGATTCTCAGGCTTCAAAACGAGGAAGTGGAATTCAACATTCTAAAATCTATGAAATTTCCTGTTGATGATGAATGTTGTAATTTTCTGAGCGTAACTGACTCTTTGGTTGAGAATGTTTTCCAGGAAACTGAAGAACGGAACCTGAGTATTGAACTAGATGATGAGCCATTAGATTTGGAGACCGAGGTAGAAGGTAAAGAGGGTTGTCATTGGGCCCAGCACGACGAACTCCTGGACAGAGAAACAAAGACAAGGCCTAAGACCTCGATTGAAGAACCGCCGACCCTCGACCTCAAACCCTTACCTGCCCATTTAAAATACGTGTTCTTGGCACCTCCTTTACACTTACCTATGATTATTTCGGCTGAACTTACAGGTCCTGAGGAAGATCGCTTGGTGGAGGTGCTGAGGAAGCACAAGGGAGCGTTTGGATGGCAAATGTCGGACATCAATGGAATCAGCCCGTCTCTTTGTGAACACCGGCTCTATATGGAGGATAAGGTGAAGCCGACTGCTCAACCACAGAGAAGACTCAACCCAAAAATGAAGGAAGTAGTGAAGGCTGAGGTAATTAAGTTGCTTGATGCAGGGATGATCTATCCAATCTCTGACAGCCAGTGGGTGAGTCCCGTGCATATGGTGCCGAAGAAGGGGGGCACAACAGTGACATTGAATGAGAAAAATGAACTAATCCCGGTGTGGAAAACCACCGGGTGGCGAATATGCGTGGACTATAGGAAATTGAACGACGCCACCAGGAAGGATCATTTCCCTCTTCCGTTCATTGATCAAATGCTTGAACGCATGACAGGTAAGTTTTTCTTCTGTGGATGGGTATTCGGGCTACATGCAAATATCAGTGGATCCTGACGATCAGGAAAAGACCACTTTCACTTGCCCTTTTGGGACATTTGCATATAGACGGATGCCCTTCGGGTTATGCAATGCACCTGCTACGTTTCAGAGGTGCATGACAACTATATTTTCTGATATGATAGAAAAATTCATGGAGGTCTTTATGGATGATTTTTCTGTTTTTGGTACCACTTTTGATAGCTGTTTGCATAACTTGGAATTAATGCTGCAAAGATGTGAGGAAACTGACCTAGTCCTAAACTGGGAAAAGTGTCAGTTTATGGTCACTGAGTGTATAGTTTTAGGGCATAAGGTATCACGAAAATGGATTGAGGTAGACCCTGCTAAAGTTGAGGTCATTGAAAAACTACCTCCCCCTTCCAATGTCAAAGCAGTTAGGAGTTTTTTAGGCCACGCTGGTTTTTATAGGCGCTTTATTAAGGATTTTTCTAAAATTGCCAGGCCTATGACCCAATTGTTGCTGAAGGATGCCAATTTTGTTTTCACACCTGAATGTCTTGAATCTTTTAACACTTTAAAAGACAAATTGATTAAAGCTCCCATAATGGTTAGTCCCAACTGGGATTTACCATTCGAGCTAATGTGTGATGCTAGTGACACAGCTGTAGGTGCATGCTTAGGTCAGAAAGTGGATAAAATTTGCCGACCGATTTCATATGCTAGTAAAACTCTGAATGACACTTAATTAAATTATACCACCACAGAAAAAGAGTTATTAGCTGTGATTTTTGCACTTGACAAGTTTCGTTCATATTTGGTGCTTTCAAAAGTTATTGTTTACACTGACCATACTGCATTGAGGTATTTGTTTTCAAAACAGGATGCCAAACCTAGACTCCTTAGGTGGATTCTATTACTGCAGGAGTTTGATCTGGAGATACGAGATAAGAAGGGAGTTGAAAATGTGGTTGCTGATCATCTTTCTAGATTGGAACAAGAGGAGGTGGATACAGTCACCGATGTAGACATCCAGGAGTCATTTCCCGACGAGCACTTACTGTCAATTAGACATGTCCCTTGGTTTGCCAATTTTGCTAATTTCCTTGTAGGAAAGCTGATCCCTCCAGACCTCTCTTACCAGCAGAGGAGGAAGTTCCTGCACGACGCAAAGCAGTACCTCTGGGATGATCCCTACCTATTCAAGGTTTGTGGCGACAACATCATCCGTCGGTGCATTCCTGAGGAGGAGGTAGCTTCCTTCCTTGCATTCTGTCATTCTAAAGAGGTATGTGGCCACTATGGCGCGGACAGAACTGCAGCTAAGGTACTCCAGAGTGGGTTCTATTGGCCCACAATCTTCCATGACGCTTTTAATTTTGTTAAAAACTGTGATAAGTGTCAACGAACTGGTAACGTTTCACAAAGACATGCCATGCCTATGAAACCAATTTTAGTCTGTGAAACCTTTGATGTTTGGGGGATAGACTTTATGGGACCTTTCCCGAAGTCGTTCAATAACGAGTACATCCTTGTAGCCGTGGACTACGTTTCTAAATGGGTGGAGGCTGTAGCCCTGCCTAGTAATGATGCACGGGCTGTCATCCGATTCTTGCAAAAGAATATCTTCACACGGTTTGGCACCCCCCGCACCATTATTAGCGACGGCGGGTCTCATTTTTGTAACCAAGCTTTTAAACAGGTCTTGCATAAATACGGGGTCACTCATAAAGTGGCTACCCCGTATCATCCCCAGACCAGTGGTCAAGTTGAAGTGTCAAATAGAGAGATCAAAACCATTCTTGAAAAAATAGTAAATTCCTCTAGGTATAATTGGTCACTCAAATTAGATGATGCTTTGTGGGCATATAGGACAGCGTTCAAAACACCAATTGGCATGTCCCCATTCAGGCTAGTTTACGGTAAGGCATGTCATCTCCCTGTAGAACTCGAACATAAAGCCTACTGGGCTACCCGTTTTCTAAACTTTGATACACGAGTTGCAGGTAAGAAACGGTTATTGCAGCTTGATGCCCTGGAAGAGTTCAGGCTCAGTGCTTATGAGAATTCACGGATCTACAAGGAGAGGACGAAAAGATGGCATGACAAGAGAATAATCAAACGCCACTTTGAGGTAGGGGATAAGGTTTTACTGTACAACTCCAGGCAGCGATTATTCCCTGGTAAGCTGAAGTCGAGGTGGTATGGACCGTTTGAGGTCACCCAGTTATTCTCCTCCGGAGCAGTCGAGATCACAGACGGCCACAATGCCCCTTTCAAGGTCAACGGGCAGCGTCTGAAAATTTATGAAGATAACTTGGGCGTAGTGGAAACACTGCGTTACATAGAGGCTCCCTAAGGGAGTTTTTCCTGTCCTATCTCTTTTCTTTCACTTACTGTTCAATTTCATAAATATGCATCTTTAGGAATTAAATGCATGATTTAGTGTGGGGGAGGAGGCAATAGGATAGGACATTTTGTACATGTACCAATTGCATGTTTTATGCCACTATTTGTATTTGTGTTTTGTGGCATGTTTAGCTTTTGCTTTCAATATTTCGCTTTCAGTAATTAGAAATAAAAAGAATCTTAGGCAGTTGATTTTTGATGCATCTAGCAATCCTGATATTATAGTTGAAATTGTGTTTTGAAAGTCTGAAAGCTCAGTTGAAACCGATGCATGCAAAAACTTGTGAACAACATTTGAGTCTCCAAAGAGTGTTATTTAACTAAGATTGACATGGAACGTTTCATTAGGTGAGGCTAGGATTGTTGCAAATAACCCCTAAATTGTGAGCTAGAGCCTAAAGGTCAATATTTTAGACTCATTTTTAGGAACAATTGATCTCTTAGGTGTGGGATTACAGTTATTGTCATTATGCTCATAGGAATTGCATCCAATACTGGTTGAATATTGTGTTATAATCGAACTTGAAATGATTAGGCAACCTAGGTTTAGCCCTTTGTGAACTTAGCCTATTCTTTGATAAGCCAAAATCCCTTACCAATTCCACTAGATAAGCCCATTTGAGCCTTATTTACCCCTTTTCTTTGATCAACCTTGTTACAAGCCCTTAGCCTTCCTAAATACCCTTTCTCACCCAAGTTAATTGACTCAATTTAGGTTAGAAAATCCTTAGGCACACATCCTTCAAATTCCCATTAGCTACCATTGAAAGGTTGTAATTCTAAATAGAAGAAGTAACCAATTCAAATTGACCCTTTGTCCCCTCTATCTCCAAAGAAAAGAAAAGAAATATATAGGGTTCAAAATTTGAACCGAATAAATTACAGAGGAAATGATAAAAGGCATTCTTTAATTACTTCCCAAACTGAAATGAATCAACCTTGAGCTTCTATCTCGCATATAGTGGGAAAAGTGCCAATTTTTGCAAGAATATTCCAGCTAGTTGAGTCGTTAACTTTTTGCCTAAATTCCCTTTTTCCTACCCCCAAACCTTAGCCTATGTTACAACCCTTTGAAGACCTATAATCTTATTTGATTGTGATGCGTAATTTCGACTGGATGGATGATGCAATTCCAACGTGACCATTTTGTGCAGTAGACTGTAGAGCGTTCGCCAAATTCATATTTCACCCAAACACTTGAGTGCAAGAGCGACCACCTGTGAGCTAGCAATCATAGTCCTCGCCTTTTCGTTTTCGCAAAGTGTTGGTTGATAAAACTAATTAATCAGTTTTGGAGATTTATCTGAGGTTCACTTTGTTTTCAATTGTAACTTGAGTAGTCTGAGACTGTATAGATGATAAAAGTGCAGTGGATCTTTGTCTGTGTATGGGAGCTTTTTGTTGAGTTTTCATTGCCTTTGATTCTTTCTTGCTTGCGGACAAGCAAGATTCAAGTGTGGGGAGGTTGATAGCTCCCATTTATATAGGGGTTTTAGGATTGTTTTAGTTCGTTTTTGCTTTATTTCCATTCAATTTCAGTATCATTTTGCTATCTTTCAGTCAAAATCAGTAATTTCCATTATTTATGGCATTTTCTGTATTTTTAGGAGTTTTGGGACTGTTTGAGCATTTTCGAACCAGACCCGTGCCTTGTGGAGCACCTCCGGACAATTTAGGGACCGTCGGAGCATATTTCGGAAGTCCAGGGACCAAAACAAAGGAAAAAACCCGGACTCAGCCCCAATTTAGTGCATGTCTCGCCGAGACAGTGCATGTCTCATCGAGATAGGCCCTCGTCTCGTCGAGACACTGCCCGTCTCGACGAGACGAGGCGGGCCGATGGTTCCCAAAAAGGAACTATCGCGTGGTGTCTCGACGAGACGCCTAGTGTCTCGTCGAGACACCCTCTTGTCTCATCGAGATACTTCTTGTCTCGACGAGACGAAACGCTGTAAGCAATTTCCCAGCGTTTCCTCACTCCTTAGGCGCGAATTTCAACCTGCAAATTGCCCAAACTACCCCTAACTAAGCCTGCACTATAAATAGAAAAGGATGTCATCTTTGTTAGGGTTCTTCCTTTTTCTTTTTTTTGTTCTTCTCTCTCTCTTTCCCTGTATTCAATTTTATTGTTTTACTTCCATTGTAACAGCTCTTAGCTTGGGGGAAGATTGATATAGGATAGTGGCTCTCCCGATTTGTAATCAGAATCAGGCGAAATCGGGTTTTATATTCCTAATTCCTCACTCTGTCTCTTGCTTTTTGCTTATTTGAATTAATGATGATTCAGGCTTATAATGCGTGTTATAGTTGCTTGTTTAATTTAACTATGAACTAATCCCCATCCAATCTGAGATGGGGATGAATTGATTGTGTAACCATATATGATTAGGGATTTAGTTTACTGGATTGTTTCCAATTGATTAGATTATGTGAGCTTAATGTCTAGATTTGTCAGAGATAGGATGATTGCTAGAATGAGATTCGATGATGATCAACTAGCCTGACATAGCAGAACCTAATGCCTTGAGTCTGAAAAATTTAGGATTGCAGATAGGTAGATACCTGACCAAGGAATTACCTAATCCGAATTAGCATAATCTGACCTCGCTAGAGACCACTAGGAGTGCGGGCTAGTGGCTGGGCTACGGCTTTAGCCTTAATCACCACAGACCCTAATGCTTTGCATGCCCTAGGTTATATGCCTAATCAAGCCGTCAACCAAATGCATGCGAATAGACTACAGGAGACTGACAATCTCCACGTGGTTAATTAGGTGGTTACCGTCAATTATCATTATGATATGAAACTAAATCCCAGTAAATCATACATGGGATCCAATTAAGGGAATCCCCATCTTAGATTGTGTCATCAATTAATTCGAATTCTTCCCTGTCAAACGTTTTTATCTTTTATTTTAGAAATTAGCCTCTTTAATCACTCTACCACATATTTACCCTTCCGAACAATTGTGTTCCTACCTTGGGCCGACTAGTTGGGATAAATAGTCCTTGTGGTTCGATCCTGTGCTTAGCACTGTATTACTTGCTGCGATAGGATACACTTGTCCTGTTAACCGCTATATATTTTACGAGCATCACCTATAGTGTGCCAAAGCCTTTGAAAGAAGCCCGTCTGGTAACTATCAGGGCCTAGAGCTCGGAACGGTTGCATACCAAAGAGTGCAACTCAAACTTCCTCAGCAGAGAAAGCCGAGATAATCCAAGGAGTTGACCCATTACAAATAGAGGGGAAAGAGTAATTAGTAACAAGCCCAGGCCGACTCTGAATTTCTTCAGTATAAAGTTGATTGTAGTAGTCTAAAATATGATGCTTGAGGGTGGCACTATCCCAAATCCATACACCAACGGCATCATGAAGGCCTTCAATTTTTTCATGCAACGTCGAATAATGGTTGAAGTGTGGAAGAAAGTGGAGTTTCGGTAGCCGGATTGCAGCCACCTCACACGAGATTTCTGGTGCCATAAAGTTTCTGTTGGAGTTTAGTGTCCTAAAGACAATTAATTTAGGATATTAATATTAATGAATAAATTGTTTATTTGATCATTTGTTTAATCAGATATATAGTATTAAAATGTAACTATATATAAAGGCACAAATCTTTCATAAAGAAAGTAACCCTAAGTTTATTTAAGTAGTTATAAAGTGTTCAAACAAGCATGAAGTGAGACTGTACTTTATAATAGAACCAATAGACTTAAAGTAAACCCAAGTCAAGTAATATGTTATAGGGGTTGGCATATTACTGTTGAGACTTGCATGTAACAGTGTTTTCTGTCGAGACATAAAGCTGATCTCACAAGCTTTAGATATTTAGATACGTAGACAGTTATATGGATCCGGTGAAGGAGTTCATTAGGATTGGGACCCGACTTGAGATAACGGAATGGATTGATTTATCTAATGTGTCAAATGTTCATCTCATTGGTATTAGTAGGTATAACTAATCCTCAGACTCAAACATTCGTTAATTAGTGATTCTGGATTATAGAGTCTGATACTTTGATTCTGTGCGAGCACGATCCAACAGGTGAGAGCCTAGGGTGTGTGAGAGCAGGGTTGGGTATCACACAAAGTAATTGCAGAATAGTTAATGTCAGATTGAGCATTCGTCACTCCCGATAAGTGGGAGATATATCCAAATGGCCGTTTGTGGTGAATTGACTGAAATCCTTGCAAGGTGATAGAGTTAAGAGTAGAAATGAACATTTCACCTAACTTATCTTTTCAGAGTGAATTCAACCTGTAGAAGTAAAACCGGACTCTTCGTTATATGTAACCTTGACACATTCCATGGTTATAAGGAATTGATCGACATGATATAGTTGATGAAGGATCGTATTATACTGTACCTAATGCAGAAAGGTTAACGTCAGTTATCAACCTGACTTCTTAATTGCTCTGGGGGAATATCATAGGTTCTGCTAGTAACAACTCGCGACGGTATTCCGTTATATATATATTGGAATTAATCGTGATGAATAATTTCAAAGGATATATACGGCTAGTGGCAATAAAGAACCTAATGGGTCGCATATGGGACTTGGAATCGGAGGACGAAAATGTAATTAGTGAGACACAATATAGGGGGCCGAAATTTATATATTAATTAGGGGATAAATTAATTTGATTGCTAATTATAATTTGATTATGGTTATGAATTAAATTAAAAGATTATCTGATAATATTAATTAGAAGTTTTTATGTGATTGAAACTCTAATTAATTATCCCTAACATTAATTAATTATTAATTTGATTAATAATTATTATCTAGATATAATTAGTTAATATTTAGATAATAGTAAAGTGTTTATTTAATTATCTAATTAGGAATCCTATTCCGAATAAGATTCCAATTATTTAATTACCTAACACAACTGGGATTAGGGTTTAGAGAAGTCTATAAATAGATTCCCTAACCCCAGGAATTTCGACCCACATAGAAAAAGGAGAGAAGGAATCGTTCCGTCGTCGTCTCGGCTAATTTACTTTATTTCTTACTCCCTCTTTGATCTCATATCCATTTCTGTTAGAGGCAATCATGGCGATTGCTATACTTTAAAGGTTGATTACTGATTAGTTTGTTTTTTGTGTTGAACAAAAACGTTCATTGCTCACGGATTGATAATAAGAAGTTGTGGGCACTTCGTTTGCAACCGTAGATAGTTCTTCACCGAATGTATTATTTTCTATCCCTCTTTATATGAAATAACAATTAACAGATATTGGAAAAGGGAAATAGATAAAATTTTATTATTCCACTACGCCTACGCTTGTCTATTTTCCTACATTGGTATCAGAGCATATGTTAATCTGTTATTTCATATATGTAAATAAAAGATTTTTTCAATCGGATTGAATAAATTTATTGTTAGGTTAATTAATTAATCGGTTAGTTTAATTAATCTAAAGATAAATAAGTTTTGATTTCTTGTTAATTAAAACTGATTATGCATAGTTCCTGATTATTTTGGTTGATAATCGTTTAAACAAAACCTACAGGTTTTATAGTTAGATAATTAAAACGTTTTGGTTTTATTAAATCTAAAAGATAAAACTGTTTTCTAATATTCTGAAAATTATTTTGAAACTGTTTTAAAACAATTATATATATATATATATTTAATTTTAAAAAAATAAATAAATGAATAGTTGTTCGGGGTCCCTGCCGCGAGGAGGCAACCCCGATTGCTATTGCGACTGGTTGCTGCCTTGCGGCAGCAACCAGCAGCGACGGACGCTGCTGCCGCTGAGGCAGCAGCGCCTGGCTGCTCGTTGCTGCTCTACGACAGCAGCTGGTCCAAAGGGCTGGGCCGATTAAATCGGCCCGACTCGATCGATGGTACCGGTTTTAAAAGTGTTTTAAAAAGGACCCGTTTTAAATATATATATATATATATATATATATATATGTTTCAGAATATAATAATTTGTTTTGATTATCAAAATCAATTTATTTAAAAGTTTGTTTTACCTAAATATTTGATATAAGTAATTCAAAGCGTTAAATGAATTATACGAATTAATTAGGGTATGCATAATACTGATTTTGTACATGTTATATTAATCTAATATGTACTTGCTACAATTTGATTAAATATAAATGATACAAAATTGACAAGATTAAAATTGGATGTAAATTAATTTAAGTTGTTAATTTGACTAACTCAAATATTACATAAATAGTTTATGTAATCAACCAATTAAATTTAATTTAATTGAGTCTTTGCATGTTTGGCGTTATGGACATATTAGACCCTCTATAATAGTTATTCAGTCTTTTGGTATTTTAAATAGGACCTGCGTGTCATGCCTTCTCTTACTCTCTATTGTATTTCTCTTCTCATCCAAATCCTTTCAAGTAAATTGAAGTTTCTTAGAAATTGAATATTGTTGTAATTCAAGGCGTCAAAGAGAAGACAGAGGACCCAAAGAGAAATATGTAATAGTTAGTATTTCCCTAGGGTGACCCTTTATTCTGTTTCTGGCTCGACGGAATAAACTTAGAGATATGTCCATAATTGTCAATGTTGAATGTATGAATGTCCGATATATGCTAAAGCAAATCAAGACTAGGTTAGATTATAAGACTTAAATAAAATCCCTCACTAATCAAAAGTTAAGTAAATAAGCAAGTTATTAAAATCGGTTGCCCCTCCCCAATATTATAGTTCAGCCGGCAGTACTGATGGGTTGTTGAGCAAACTCAAGCTCGGGGTCTTATGGTAACACCTGAATTATCGAAAAATCGTTTTCACGAATATGGGGTAATGCTTAAATTAGGCTAGAATAATTGGATGAGCAAACTCATGTTGTTCTAACCTAATGGGCAATATGGTTGGGATTGATAGACGACACATATCAGTTACTAATGTGGTTAGTAACCCAACAACCTAGAAGTCACATTCTTGATGTGATTGATTATATGAATCTACCTAATGAATGAAACTAACTTGTTGAGCAAACTCAATGTGAAATTTCAGGAGTTAGGATTCTAGCTCACTAAGGGATTTGTGAATATCCTTCGAATTAATATAAGAGGGTTATTAATTTGGTAAAATAGTGGGAGCAATTTAAAAACAAAAAAGTCCAACGTATTTAAATTGTAAATGAATTAAACAAATGAATAACATCCGTCACTTTTCTCACTCTCAGGTTATTAACAAATCGTACTCTAAAAACAATCATGTCGAAAACCGATCTAAGAAATATCCTTACCGATAACAAGTTGAATGGTTCAAACTTCACCGACTGGTTTCGTAACCTCAAAATTGTTTTGAAGTTCGAAAAGATAGGGTATGTATTGGATACATTGATACCCGCTCTTCCGGCCGATGATGCACCCATTGAAGAGATTGATGCCTATCAGAAGCATAAATCCGATGATGAACACGTCGGGTGCATCATACTTGCATCGATGACACCAGATCTGCAAAGGCAACATGAGGAGATGGATGCTTATTCTATTGTCATGCACTTAAAAGAGCTGTTCGGGAAACAGACTCGTTGTGAACGTTTTGAGATATCAAAACTGTTGTTTCGTTGCAGGATGCAAGAGGGCACATCTGTCATGATACATTGTGTCAAAATGATTGGCTATATCACTAAACTTTCTAGTATTGGCTTCGCGATGGATCATGAACAAAGTGTCGACTTACTTCTCACATCCCTCCCAGAAAGTTATTCGCAGTTCACCATGAACTACCAGATGAATGACTTACATACCTCTCTTGAAGAGCTTGAAAATATGCTCAAGACTGTTGAGCCCAACCTGAAGAAAGATAAGGTGGTACCTGCTCTTGTGATTGAGGGATCAAAGAAGAGGAAGGTGAATTTTCCCAATCCGAAATATCCCAAGAAGAACAAGGGAGGCAAGCCAGCCCAGGCCAAAGGAAAGCAAGTCAAGAAGCCCAAAGGGGAATGCCACTTCTGTGGTAAAGATGGGCATTGGAGGAGAAATTGCAAGGAGTACCTAGCTTCTCTCAAGAAGGGAAAGAACGGTGCTTCAACTTCTGGTATGTTCTATATTGAAATTAACTCAATTTCACAGTCTGAATCTTAGGTATTAGATACCGAATGTGGATCTCATATTTGTATGAATATGCAGGAACTAAATTGGACTAAGGAATTAAAGAAGGGAAGCATAAACTTGCGAGTTGGAAATGGTGCAAGGGTTGTCGCACTCGCGATTGGAGATTATGATCTACATCTACCATCAGGACTTGTAATAGAATTAAGGAACTGTTTGTATGTTCCAGAGATGTCTCTTCCAAAATCATTCTGGGGCTATGCCTTAGAAACTGCCCTATTTACCTTAAACCGAGTTCCAACCAAATCCGCCAGTTCCACACCATTCGAACTGTTCGTTGGTAGAAAACCCATCTTCTCCTTCATGAGAATATGGGGATGTTCAGCATACATCAAACGTATTGTGTCATATAAATTAGATCCCAAATCTGACAAGTGTTTCTTCATTG
This sequence comes from Euphorbia lathyris, assembly GCF_963576675.1. Taxonomy (NCBI): domain Eukaryota; kingdom Viridiplantae; phylum Streptophyta; class Magnoliopsida; order Malpighiales; family Euphorbiaceae; genus Euphorbia; species Euphorbia lathyris. The sequence goes on from NC_088913.1 coordinate 50,269,582, forward strand.
GATACCCAAAGGAAACTGTGGGATATTACTTTTATCATCCAGATGATCAGAAAGTAATAGTATCCAAACACGCAGTGTTTCTAGAGAAAGAGTTTCTGGAAGAGACACAAAATGGAAGCGTAATTGAACTTGAGGAAGGAATCACATGTTGAAAACACGGAAGAAGTTGAACCCGAACCTGTTTCACTAGATGAAACACAAGTGTCATATCCCACTCGTAGGTCTCAAAGAGTTCGTGAACTCCCAGTTAGATATGGGTTTCTAGTGGGAGATAACGAATCGGTTCCCGTGTTAGATGATGAACCCGAAACCTACGAAGAAGCTCTTGCTAGTCTAGAATCTAAAGCATGGCTTGAAGCCATGAATTCTGAAATGGACTCCATGTATACTAACCAAGTGTGGACTTTGGTTGATCCACCCGAAGGGATAAAACCCATTGGGTGCAGGTGGATCTTCAAGAAGAAGACGGACATGGATGGAAAGGTTAGTACCTACAAATCTAGGTTAGTAGCGAAAGGATATCGTCAAAAGCAAGGAGTTGACTATGACGAGACTTTCTCTCCAGTAGCCATGTTCAAATCCATCAGAATATTGCTTGCAATTGCCGCTCATTTTGACTATGAGATTTGGCAAATGGATGTGAAAACAGCTTTCCTAAATGGAAACCTGCTTGAGGATGTATACATGATGCAACCTGAAGGTTTCACGTCGAATGATGCAACTAAGGTTTGCAAACTTCAAAGGTCCATTTATGGACTCAAGCAAGCATCTAGAAGCTGGAACAAGCATTTTGATGAAACCATAAAACAATTTGGTTTCGAGCAAAACTCTAAAGAGGCTTGTGTTTATAAGAAGACAAGTGATGCTCGTAAAGTGTATAACAATAAATAGGACAAGTGTATCCTATCGCAGCAAGTAGTATAGTGCTTAAGCACAATATCGAACCACAAAGACTATTTTCCACAACTAATCGGTCTAAGGAAAAGAATGCAATTATTCGGAAAGTTGGATATTGAGTGTAGTTGTTAAAAGAGATAAATTCCCAAAACAAAAGATGAAAGCAAATGAAGAAGTAGGATTTGATTATATTGATTAAACAACCTAGGATGGGGATGCTCTTAATTGGAAACAATGTATGATGTGCTGGGATTCAGATGTATATCCGAAGGACGATTGACGGTAATCACCTAGTTAACTGCATAGATATGGTCAATCACATGCAGCCTATTCACATGCAGTCGGTTGATGGCTTGATTAGGCGAGCAACCTAGGGCATGAAAACATTAGGTTCTGTGTGATCGAGGCCCAAGCCGTAGCCCAGCCACTGAACCGCACTCCTAATGGTCTCTAGCGAGGTCAGATCATGCTAATTCGGATTAGGTAGGTCCTTGGTCAGGTTACTACCCATCTATGATCCTATAATTGTCAGATTCTAGGCATTGGGTTCAAATCTTTCAGGCTAGTTGATGATCATCGATTCTCACTCTAGCCACGATCCTATTCCTGATAAATATAGGACATTAAGCATGCACAATCTAATCAATTGGGAGTAATCCATACACTAAATCACTAATCATACATTATCAACCAATCAATCTCATCCCCATCCCAGGCGGGATGGGGATTAGCTCATAATTGAACTCATCAAATAATTTAAACACAATTCATCAACTAAAATCTCCATTAATTTGAATAAATGAACAGTAAGAGACAATCCAAGGAGTTAGAAATATAAAACCCGATTCTGTCTGATTCTGATTACAAATTGGAGAGAATCTCCTCTTCCCGTCCCAAAGAAACTCAAAACAATTACAATCTAAGCAAATCTAATGGTGAAAACCGATACGAAGAAAGAAAAGAGCAAGGAAAAGTGAAAAGAGAACTTGGAACCCTAACAAAGAAGATGTAATGTTCTATTTATAGTCTAGGCTTTATTAGGGGTATTTTTGGCATTGTTCAGGCCAAGATTCGTGCTTTGGAGGTGAGAAGACGCTGGGAAATTACTTCCCAGCGTCTCGTCTCGTCGAGACAAGAAGTATCTCGACGAGACACTAGGCGTCTCGTCGAGACACCACGCGATGGTTCCCTTTGGGAACCATCGGTCCGCCTCGTCTCGTCGAGACATGCTGTGTCTCGACGAGATAAGGGCATGTCTCGATGAGACAAGCCCTGTCTCGGCGAGACAGGCGCTGAGAGGTGGCACTTCCCTCCAAAAGTTGTATGTTCTGGTCTTTGGGCTTCTAGAGTTTGCTCTATTGGCCCCGGAATTGTCCAGACATGCTCCAAATGGCACGAGTCTGGTTCGGAAATGCTCGAATAGTCCTAAAAACACCTGAAAATATAGAAAATGCCATAAATAATGGAAATTACTAATTTTAACCAAAAGCCAACAAAATGATAACAAAACTGAAGGGAAATAAAGCGAGAATGAACTAAAAGTGGTCTAAAAACCCTATACAAATGGGAGCTATCAATAAGTGGGAGCTCATTCGTTTTCTTAGTCACTATATGTTGATGATATACTACTTATGGGAAACGATGTTGCAATGTTGCAAACAGTAAAAGTTTGGTTATCGGGTAATTTCTCCATGAAAGACTTGGGAGAAGCAGCCTATATTTTAGGGATTAAGATCTATCGGGATAGATCAAAGAGACTGCTCGGACTATCCCAGTCTACATATATTGACAAAGTCCTAAAGCGTTTTGACATGCATGAATCGAAAAGAGGTAACTTACCAATGGTCTATGGTGTCAAGTTATCAAATGATCAATGTCCTAAAATGGACAGTGATAAGAATCGCATGGCTGTAATTCCTTATTCTAGTGCGGTTGGTTCGATCATGTATGCCATGCTTTGCACTAGACCTGATGTGGCGTTCGCATTGAGTATGATGAGCCGATATCAAGGGAATCCAGGATTTGATCACCAGATTGTTGTCAAGAACATTCTTAAGTATCTTAGAAGAACTAAAGACATGTTCCTCATATATGGACATGGAGAATTGAAAATTGAAGGATATTCAGATGCTAGTCATCTGACTGATGAAAATGATTATAGATCCCAATCAGGATACCAGTTTATCCTGAATGGAGGTTCAGTTAGTTGGAAGAGTTCCAAGCAAGGAAGTGTTGCTTTCTCATCGACTGAATCAGAGTACATCGCAGCTGCAGAAGCGGCAAAGGAGGCTGTTTGGATTAGGAAGTTCATAACAGAACTAGGAGTGGTGCCTGACATTGTGAATCCCATTACTCTGTACTGTGATAACAATGGAGCCATTGCACAAGCAAAGGAACCACAGTCTCATAATGCATCCAAACATTATCTCAAGCGATATCATCTCATTAGGGAGATCATAGCCAGGGGAGATGTGAGAATAGAAAAGGTGCCTACTGAGGACAATGTTGCAGATCCGTTGACCAAGCCATTACCACAAAGAGCTCACGATAAACATCTTAGTTCTTCTGGTATTAGTTTCAGAAACAATTGGCTTTAGTCCAAGTGGGAGAATGTTGGAGTTTAGTGTCCTAAAGACAATTGATTTAGGATATTAATGAATAAATTGTTTATTTGATCATTCGTTTAATCAAATATATAGCATTAAAATGTAACTATATATAAAGGCACAAATCTTTCATAAAGAAAGTAACCCTAAGTTTATTTAAGTAGTTATAAAGTGTTCATACAAGCATGAAGTGAGACTGTACTTATAATAGAACCAATAGACTTAAGGTAAACCCAAGTCAAGTAATATGTTATAGGGGTTGGCATATTACTGTTGAGACTTGCATGTAACAGTGTTTTATGTCGAGACAGAAAGCTGATCTCACAAGCTTTAGATATTCAGATATCTAGACAGTTATATGGATCCGGTGAAGGAGTTCATTAGGATTGGGACCCGACTTGAGATAACAGAATGGATTGATTTATCTAATGTGTCAACTGTTCATCTCATTGGTATTAGTAGGTATAACTAATCCTCAGACTCAAACATTCGTTAATTAGTGATTCTGGATTATGGAGTCTGATACTTTGATTATGTGCGAGCACGATCCAACAGATGAGAGCCTGGGGTGTGTGAGAGCAGGGTTGGGTATCACACAAAGTAATTGTAGAATAGTTAATGTTAGATTGAGCATTCGTCACTCCCGATAAGTGGGAGATATATCCAAATGGCCGCTTGTAGTGAATTGACTGAAATCCTTGAAAGGTGATAGAGTTAAGAGTAGAAATGAACATTTCACTTAACTTATCTTTTCAGAGTGAATTCAACCTGTACAAGTAAAACCGGACTCTTCGTTATATGTAACCTTGACACGTTCCATGGTTATAAGGAATTGACCGACAAGATATAGTTGATGAAGGATCGTATTATACTATACCTAATGCAGAAAGGATAACGTCAGTTATCAACCTGACTTTTTAATTGCTCTGGGGGAATATCATAGGTTCTGCTAGTAACAGCCCGCGACAGTATTCCGTTATATATATGTTGGAATTAATCGTGATGAATAATTTCAAAGGATATATACGGCTAGTGGCAATAAAGAACCTAATGGGTCGCATATGGGACTTGGAATCGGAGGACGAAAATGTAATTAGTGAGACACAATATAGGGGGCCGAAATTTATATATTAATTAGGGGATAAATGAATTTGATTAATAATTATAATTTGATTATGGTTATGAATTAAATTAAAAGATTATCTGATAATATTAATTAGAAGTTTTTATGTGATTGAAACTCTAATTAATTATCCCTAACATTAATTAATTATTAATTTGATTAATAATAATTATCTAGATATAATTAGTTAATATTTAGATAATAGTAAAGTGTTTATTTAATTATCTAATTAGGAATCCTATTCTGAATAAGATTCCAATTATTTAATTACCTAACACAACTGGGATTAGGGTTTAGATAAGTCTATAAATAGACTCCCTAACCCCAGGAATTTCGACCCACATAGAAAAAGGAGAGAAGAAATCGTTTTATCGTCGTCTCGGTTAATTTACTTTATTTCTTACTCCCGCTTTGATCTCGTATCGATTTCTGTTAGAGGCAATCATTGCGATTGCTATACTTTAAAGGTTGATTACTGATTAGTTTTGTTTTTTTTGTGTTGAACAAAAACGTTCGTTGCTCACGGATTGATAATAAGAAGTTATGGGCACTTCGTTTGCAACCGTAGATAGTTCTTCACCAAATGTATTATTTTCTATCACTCTTTATATGAAATAACAATTAACAGATCTTGGAAAAGGGAAATAGATAAAATAGATAAAATTTTATTATTCCGCTACGCCTAGTCTTGTCTATTTTCCTACAGTTTCTTCCTGATGAAGGACTGTGTTAAGATCAAACATTAACTTACTTTCAAGCCGCAGTAGGCCCCGGGTGGGCTGAAGAGCTAGACAACGCTGAACCCCCTCCAACCGACGGTGGATCCGATGCTTTCAATAAGAGATATTGCTTGTTTCATCTTTTCAGATCCGGGATAAGATTTTTTAACCCCGAGGCAATGTCTGAACCCGTCTGCCAAACTATGTGGAAGAAATGGGGAAAAGTACAGTGTTGTAACCAAGCAGCTTCAAATCTAAAAGGCTTACATTGAGGTACTCTTGTGTCAAGTTTGAAGTCAAGGAGAACTAGCGCATGGTCTGAACGATTACGAGCCAGGTGACGGAGAATGGCATGAGGATACTGATTCCGAAAAGAGACGTTGCAAAGGGCTCTGTCCATGCGACACGTAATACATATTCTCGGAGAGGAGCCTCTAAACCAAGTGAAGGCATGTCCCAAAAAACCCATGTCGATCAGGTGCATCTCATTGATCCAGTTGGCAAAGAGCGTACGTCGGTCCAAAACCCCGGGGGCACCACCTTGTTTCTCCTCCAAGTTTTTGATACACTTGAAATCCCCAAGGATCACCTAAAGAGATCTTACCTGAGCAATGAGGGCCTTCATCTCATACTTGAATTGACGCTTAAAAGCAAGTTGCGGTCAAACATAAACAAAAGAGGCTAAGAAAGACGATCCCCGAGTAAGGCCCTGCCTAAAAGTGATATTAGTGTGGAGATATTGTCTGTTTCTGTCAATGATTTGGATGTCCAACACATCTAACTTCCAGAACAACCAGATACCGCCGCTGAATCCTTCAGTACTTATAACTTCAACTATTGTGTAATGCAGCTTCTGACAAAGATCATCAGCTCTACCCCAGGAAGCCTAGTTTCAAGCAGAGCAAGAACATCAGGTTTATAAACTGAGAGCACATGAGGAAGAGCCCGGTGAAACTCCTGTCCACCAGCTCCAAAACAGTTCCAAGATAAGATCATAATAAGATTAGAGCAATACAGTGGACCAACAACCAATTATTGAGTGCATAGAGCAGAAACCTGCCTAAATTCCAAATTCAAAACATTGACATCAAGAGCTGACAGAGGGATATTAGGACCTTGCCTGCTTCGCTTGTGGTGTCCAGGCGGACTGGAGGGGTTAGTGGCATTCTCCTTTCCCGCACTCGATGTGACTAAGTCCATACTGACATCAATAACATTCTCCAAAAGAGTGCCAAAAGGGTTTCATTCGCTTCATGTTTTATATAATGGTGGAATGCTGTCTATCATGCTTTATATATAGATTTAATTGTGACTTTTGGATTTCCTTCGCTTCATGTTTTTTCATTTCTGTAACTCTTACTTTCTTTTATTACTTTAATTAATAGGCTAGTAACTGACAATTTTTTTATTATTATAAATTATATATATATATATATATATATAACTTTTCAATTTTCCTTCTGTTATTATTAATTAATTAATTATTTTTAATTTTGATTTTTACTACGTTGACAACTCATAAAAAATGCCTTTAAAACACTGCTTCTCATTTCGATCTGCTTCCACTATTATATATAATAATATAGTTTTGATTTTTTTTGCTACGTTGACAAGTCATCAAAAATGCCTCTCATTTCTCTTTGTTTTCACTATTATATATAGTATAATTTTTTATTTTTTTACTATATTGACAACTCATAAAAAATGCATCTAAAATACTTTTCCTCATTTCTCTCTACTTCCACTATTATAAAATATATATATATATATATATATATATATATATATATATATATATATATATATATAAAAGCGTGTTATAATTATATCATAATCTATAAAATTTATGACATTTTATCCAAATTTTAATAAATTTTTTTAACAATGTTACATATTAAAAATGTTAATATTTTAGTACTTTGAATATTTATCTATAACAGTGTTTACGCATAAAATGTTTGAGAGAGAGAGAGATGATGGAAAACCCTAAAAAAGGAAGATTGTCTTTCTTCTTCTCCTCTCATATATGTTATAATTTTAGATCATACATGGTTTTGTCTTATTTCTAATAACAAGTTTTGTTTTGTCTTGCTTTTTATAACAAGTTTTCATTTCTCTTATTTCCGATAACAAGTTTTGTTTTGTTTTGTGTTGTTTTGCTTCATGGCGTCGTCAAGAAGTATCGAGACTATGTATACCAATTTTAGTCTAGAGGAAGAGGAAGATAGATGTATTTTGATTGAAGATAGAGATCCCAATTCTAAGCATGTGGATCTAAGATGGTGTCTGGTTGGTAGATTCCTCTCTGATGTCCGAAAACCGCTTATAAGGAGAATAAGATGACCAACTAGAGATGGGTTCTAGGGAGAATTTCACTACGAGAGAATTTTTTTTTGTGTGTGTGGTTTTTTAGACCATACAGATTTCTCATGTCCAAAAGCTTATGATTCGATTGATGGAGAAGTTGAAAAGCTCTATGGCTCTCATATACTTGTTCAGACTGGAAGGAAGCAATCCAATAAAGGTGCAGAATGGCTGGTTATTGAGGTCCGGTCAGACATCAGCGGCGGTGATCAGCGGCGGTGATCAGGGAGTGGTGGTAAGATCCAAAAGAAAACTCTTATATTTAGTTGCATTAATGATGGGACTAATGACGACATTATTAAAATAATTAATATGATAGTTGATTATTAGGGAGGAGTAAATCATGGATCAATTACTATGAAAAATGTTGAACAAACTCTCATATTTAGTGGTATTATTCGTGAGGCTAATGGCAACATTAATGGAATAATTAATAGGACAGTTAATTATGAAGGAAGTGTAATATATGGGTCAGTTACTAGGGAAAGGACCAAAATGGTTGAACAAACTCCCATATTTAGTGGCATTAATCGTGGGACTAATGGCGACAGTAATGGAATAATTATATGACAGTTGCTTATGAAGGAGACATAAATCATGGGTCATAAGAACATGGGTCTAGAGAAGATATTGTGGTTATGGAAGTAAAACGCAAAAGGAAAGAAGATGTTTTAAATGAGGGAGAGGAGGCAGTTTCAAATAATAGTCTAATTGTGGATCCAAAAAAACAGGTTTCAGGTGGGCTCTGCTGGACAGGCCCACCCATCGTCATGAGTTTATTAGCCTGGAACTGTCGTGAACTAGGAAACCCACGAGCAGTTGGCATTGTAATGGATCTTGTCCAAAATTACAAACCATTTATTATTTTTTCGTTCTCGTATTGCTGGAAACTTTTCGATTAAGGAAAGTGAAGCTATTGGTATTCAAGAGGCTCTTAGGTGGATCAAACTCAAGGGTTTGGGTGGTGTGGAGATGGGGTCAGATGCGTTGTCAATGGTGGAGCATATTCATCAAGCATACTTTTGTTATTCTTATGGTTCAATTATAGACGATTATAAAAGTCTTATTTCTAGTATCAATGACATTTCTGACAGATTTATAGGCCGTTCTGCGAATGGATTGGCTCATGCTAAAAGCCAGGTCTTCTCATTTCATTGTCAGAACTTGTGGAGTGGGGTACTGTCCCTCCAGATTTTATTTTACATTCTTTGTATGTTGATTCTGTTTAGTGAAACTTATTTTTCTTCAAAAAAAAAAAACTAGTGTTTACGTGGGTTTTAAATAACCAAAATGAAAATAGAACGGACACAATTGTTGGAAAGCCCCTAAGAAAAGCCCAATGAATTCTCCCAAATGATTGGATTTAATGTACCCCCACCCACTTCATAACTGGGCATATGGGCTCATTAGAGCATCTCCAATGCAAAGTGTTTGGAATGGTTCTTGATGAGGTGGGGGTGCTTGAAAGAGTGCATTGCATTTGAATAACAAATGTTGCTTAAATGATTATGGTAATATTGCCAATTTTTGACACTCCTTTGACATCCTTACTTTTTTTTTAATATAAAAAATGATTTAGTTGCCTATTATTGGTGGAATTTTATAACAATATTTATTATTAAAATAAATTATATATAAAATAATGATTTATGGGACCATAGTGTCAATTTTTAAAGTTTCTTAGAGCATTTTCAATAAAGAGTGCTTAAAAAAGTGCAAGATGACGTTGCATTGGGTTTGACAACTTTGAAATGATGTCTATTATTAGAATGATAATGGGTGCAAGGTTGCCACTTTTTGGCAACCTTAATTTAAGATTATCATACTTTTTTTTAATAAAATAAAGTGATTTACTTGATTACTATTGGTACATATTTTTATATGAATCCCTCTCTTTTCACTATTGGTTGATAATATTTATAATTAAAATAAATTATATATAAAGTAATGATTTATGGAGCCATGATGGTAACTTTTATCAGAGTTTTTTTAACAAAAATTACAAAGAGTGATGTGAATGATTAAGTTAATAAAATATTATATTTTATTATGATGTATTAAGTTTTGACACAATTTTTGTTGAAGATGTTTTTATCATTAAGGTTTTTTTTTTAAAGATTGCTAAATATGATATGGATGGGAAAGAAAATAAAATACTACATCCGTCCTATAATATTATAAGTCATTTTGGAGATTTTCATACAAATTAAGAAATACAATTAATGTAGAGCCCAATTAATGAATTCTACATTGTTTAACTTAAAAAAAATTATCTTTCATGTAATGGTTGAGCAATAAGCATTAGAATGTTAAAACATACATAGATTAATACAAAAAAAATTTAATAATTGAACTAAAAAACTAAACTAAAAATTTTAGGAAAACTAAAAACTACTTGTATTTTAAAAAAAGTTTAATTTACTAAAATGACTTATATTATGGGACGGAGTGAATAATATATTTTGAGATCACACGAATATGATTGCATTGGAAATGCTCTTGTAAACTTTTTACAAGACAAAAAGGTGCGGATCTCAAACCCAATATGAATAGCCAAAACAAGACCACCTTATATATCAGTTTCAAATCCGGTCTTTTTTATTTTTCGTTTTACTTTTTTTTTCTTTTCAATCTTGTTTTTCTAATTATCGAATCACTCTCCAGCTCTGAGCTCCAACTCTTTCTTCCTGCCAATATTGATCAAATTTCTGGTCATTTTTATATTTCATTTTCTTCCAGACGTACTCACCAATTTTCCGGGGGCGGAGGAGGACAAAAGGGGTTATAATTGGTGCTGCTGTTTATGTGCAGAATTATTTATTTTCCTTTACATAATCCTTGAGTCGGGAGATTTAAGATTGCACCGAATATAGAGTTTTTGGGTGCTCCGTTTCTTGGGTCGAAGAAGTGTTGTGTTGTGCGTCAAGCTGGCTATGGATTACGAGCCCTATGATAGCAGTGGTGAGTTCAGCTCTTGAAGATCAAATATTGTTCTTTCGATATCTTATTTTGTTGTATATTGGTTTTGAAAGGGTTCTTTTGATGAATTAGCGTTGAGGTTTCCATCATTTGTTACTAGCATTGCTAATTTTCTCGCTTCCTGAAATTGAAGATATAAATTAACCAGTTGTTCTGGATTGGAACCCAATTTTAGGGTTTCTGAGTTGCAATTTGAGTCAATTACTGTGAATTCGGTTTAATGATTTGTGGTTTGAGTTTGGCTCGTAATATGATTTGGTGTGATATTGGAGATAGAAATTAGTTGTTTAACTGCTTTCAGTAATAGGCTTCAATTTTTAGGAGCTGCATACGAAAGCTCAGTAGTAATAAAGGTGTCTTTTCTAATATTTTAAATGGAAAATTGTAAGCTTTTGTGTACGGAAGTAATGTTAAATTTGTAATTTTTGTGGAAATTTTCAGTTTAAGGGATTGAATTGTGTTTTTCGCTTTATCTACATTTCTCTTTGGTACTATTCCTCTTATCTTGCCATATTTAGATATCTTAGCATGCCTCTGAATTTGAGGTGCAGTTTTATTTTCCTTCACATGGACATATAGTTTTATGTTGTTGGCACTTCCTAGTTCACAATTTCACATAATTCCAAGAATTCCAGCCGGAGTAGTTTTGCACCTTGTTCAAGTTGGCAAGCTTGACGCCCATTGAAGAAAAAATTCATAGACACTAATTTTGGATGTCTATTGGCCTTTAATTCAAAGTAACTAAATGTCTCAACAAATTGGTCCTTGTCATGGAAACAATTGAACTAAAAGCTTAAGCTAATAGTTAAGGCCCAATTCATATTAATATCTGACATACCCCCATACGCGAATGCTCACTAGGCTCGAAGTCGTGTACAACATAAGCTCATCTTACTATGTGTTGAAATTAAATCAACAAATGGGGTTGTCAGGAGTCGAACCCTTAGCCAGTTGGTCTAAGAGGCTCTGATACCATGTCATTGAACCAATTGAATTAAAAGCTTAAGCTAGTAGTTAAGGTCTAATTCATATTAATATCTGATGGTAACTACGTGAAGAAAATGACTATAAAATATTCAGTAATTAAATTGGGTTATGTTAACTGCTGATGATCTTTTCATGCATGATTCTAAGAATTCCAACTGGAGTAGTTTTGCACCTTCTTCAAGTTGGCAAGCTTGACGCCCAATTGAAGAAGAAAGTATATCATAGACACTAATTTTGGGTGTCTATTGGTCTTTAGTTCAAAGCAACTAAATGTCTCAACCAATTGGTCCTAACTCCTAAATAACTACTTGAAGAAAATGACTACAAAATATGCAGTAATTAAGTTGGGTTATGTTAATTGATGCTGCTCTTTTCATGTTCACATATTAGGTTGTGCAATTTATTTATGCTATTCGTTGAAGAGCAGTTTTGACTTTGGAATTTCAAAAGTGCATGAATTTGCTCTTTTGATGCAGTCCTGCTGGAAAATATTTGACTAGTTGTGAAGTTGTTTTGGGATTTAGCAATGTGTTTTTAAGAGAGGAGTGACAGTTTGAAGGTTATGAAAGTATTTATAGAATGACCTCTGCTGTTGGTAAATGATTGCTTGATAGATGGAAGTTGCATCTTGATGAGCTAAGATTAGTTCAGTTGTGTCATTTTAATTTGCTAGAATTTATTTCATCGCTTCTGATTTGAGGTGATTAAACTTTAACATGGATTTGCTATGAATAAGCCAAGTCCAGCTGGAGTTGGTTCTTTGAGTGAGAGTTTGTTTCCTGGACCTGTAGGGAGTTGGATTTCAATGTGTTGAACTTGATTGCTTTTTTATCATTCGCTAGAGATATTCTTTTGGAAGAACAGCTGAAATTTTTTGCATTGCCAATTCCAAGCTATTTTGTAATATGTTTGCTGGGATTGATAATAAGATGTGACAGATGATGCGTCATATATTACAATTATTTATTTATTTAATTAGTTTGAGGCAGGATTTGGTAGGAGTGATGCAGCACAAGAGTTTAGGGCAATAGAACTCAAGAATTTTGGAATAATAGAGAGATTGGGGATGGAGAACAGTAAGTGGTTTAGAGAAAACTTGTTAACTGAAATTCTAATGAAAGATAATGAGACAATATATAAACTGATTGTTTCTGTCCTATTTATACTGCTAAAATCTTGAACTTAAGTGAAATCCTAAATAAAGTAGGATTTAGGTAAGGTTAAGGGCTCATTCCTAATTAATTTAGTAAAATCCTCTGCTAAATGGAAACCTTAACTAAGTAAAAAAAACTGAAATCTAGAAACAGTATATTGAGAAGGAAAGGAATTTGTATGGGATTTGAATAATCAGACCTGATAGAGATTTCCTGTATCGTGGAGCTACCCGAAGCATTAACATCACCTTCTTTTATTCTAGTAGATTTATGCCCTGCAGTTATGTTGTATCCGAGTTTTTTGTTGGTTGTATCTCTGTCTGATTGGTTTCACAATCATTTTTCTTTTCTTTTCATTTCCTTTTGCTTTGGTTTTCCCTATATCTTAATAATCAGACTTATATTGGCTTAAGGGAATCTATTCTCTGACTTTGTGCTTTTTGTATTTCCTTGGAACCTTTCTTATGTACCTCTTACGGTGATACTGTCAAGGATGCTGTGACAGTATGAGATTTGATTTTTAAACAGTGTGGAAATCATGTAAATTGGTCGTGTCACTCAATGTCCTGGGAAATTTTTACATATTTGAGATATGGGTAGTCATACTAGCTTTCTGAAATTTCAAAGAGAAAACATTGTCCATCTATGGCTGGGGGATCTGTATCAGTAATAATTATTCAAGCTGTAATAACTGAATAAATTATGTGATCTCTTGCTTTTGTTTTTCAAACACAGCCTGCTTTTTCTTTTTCTTGTTTTCTTTGGGAATTCTCTTGTGTTATAATACTGAAGTCATGGAGTTTAAGGACGAGGCTTATCAATTTGTTTAATTCCAGGAACCGATGACGATCTGCCTCCATCACATCAAAGCAGAATACCTAGAGGGGGGCGGCTGGCCGGGAATGGAAGACCAGTTGCATCTTCTATGCCATATCCTAGGATGTATGGTGAAACTGATATGGAGACCCAGATTCACCAACTTGAGCAGGAAGCATACAGTTCAGTTCTAAGAGCCTTTAAAGCTCAAGCTGATGCCATTACTTGGGTACTTTTTATAATATGCATTTCAAGATTCTGATAATTGTACATTTTTCTTATCAGGTTTAAAATGACTGCTACATGAAATGTATTTTCTTCAGGAGAAAGAAGGCCTGATAACAGGACTTAGAAAGGAGTTGAGATTGTCTAATGAGGAGCACAGAGAGCTTCTTAACCGGGTCAGTGCAGATGATGTCATACGAAGGATAAGGTCCAATAGAATACCAAAATTATATCATCTTACTTAAAAGTTGAAAATATAGTTCAGCTTTTGCTACCTTTTCTACCTAATTTTATTATTGTTGATAATTTGTGTAATAACAATATCATTAGGGAGTGGAGAGAGGCAAGTGGGCTTCAATCTGCCATGCTTGGTCCAGGTCAAGCTGTTCATGACCCAGTACCGAGCCCTACTGTCTCTGCATCTCGCAAAAAGCAGAAAATTGCCTCATCTGTTCCTTCTCAATCGTTTGGTGGACCATCTCCTTCATTTCACCCGCAAGCTGTTTCTGCTTCACATCAGCCATCTTCATCTACTAAACGTGGACCTGCCTCAGGATCAAAGAGCAAGAAGCAAAAACCAGTGTGTTAAACAATTATGAGATTTTGATTGATGCAAATAGCTCATTTTTACTGTCTTGTTACTTATTTGTTTATTTATTTTTTATTTTGCAGGGTTTACCTGGTGCATCATCAATGAAGCCGATACCATACTCATCTGCAGGTCCATCTGGAAGGGGTCAAGTAGCTAATAGGGTTTCTTCTGGTACCATACCTGAAGGAGGTACATCAGAATCGTTGATTGGGAGGAGAGTCAAGACTAGGTGGCCTGATGACAATCACTTTTATGAAGCTGTTATAACTGATTACAACCCAATTGAGGTATGCAAGACCCCCCTTCATGTCAAAGTTTATTTGCAGAAATACCTATGCGGATGAATATCCCAACTATTATCAGGGACGGCATGCTTTGGTTTATGATATTGGATCAGCAAATGAGACGTGGGAATGGGTCAATCTTACAGAGGTATACCTTCTGTGTTATCCTTTCAACTTATATCGATTAATTTTCCTTTGTTGCTGCAATATTTGCATTGTGAACCTTGTACATGTGTTCTGCAATCTGCATTCATAATAGTTAAGCACATGACATTTGCAAGGAAACTGTTTGCGCTAGTTATTTTTTATCCATATATTAATGCTTGTCATTAGAACACTATAACTTTTTCTAAAAACACAGACTGATTAGTGTAATATTTAAAAGTATACGAATTCATATCTTTAATGATATTGGAATTTTCAGATGATTCCATTATTTTTCTTCTTTCGAGTCTATTATTATGATCAGATATTGATGCTCTGCTTGGTAACTAGTGTATGGATAATCAGCAATGCAGAAAGTAAAGTGCAAAAAGATGCTTAATGTTGCATCAAAGTCTGTTAACGATTGACAACCCAAAACTTAAACTAGGTTCAATGTCAATATAAAACAAAAGCAAAAGTTTTATGTTGACTATTCATTTCGTTACTGTAGTCATTAAGTTAGTAGTAGTTCACAAAAGACTTGGACGCCAACATTTAATGAAATGAAAAATGAGTCATTTTGCTGATTGATATTTAACCAATAATGACAGTCTTTTTTCACATAAAAGAATTGATTGAGACATGCTGACAGAAGGAATTGCAGAACTTAATTAGAGGCTGTTTCCTTGCCTTCTCAAAAGAGGGATTTACACAATATCTTCAACGCTATATTACCCATTGTTAATATTGAAAGAATGGAGTCGTGAATTACTGCTCAGGTTGAGATCACATGCTTTATTGCGACATGTAATTTCTTTTGTTTTGTTTTGATGTTGTATTCATTTGCATTCCCTATTGCAGATCTCTCCAGAGGATATACAATGGGAGGGTGACGACCCGGGAGTATCTCACCGAGGGGGTTATGCTGGATCTGGCCATACGATGAATAGATCTGTCGGCAGGGATGGTGTTCCAGGTGTTGGAAGGGGTAAAGGTGGGGCAAAAGGTCAATCCAGAAAAGATTTATTATCATCCCAGAATGGAATTGGGAAGAAGATTCCAGATGATATACAAATTCTTCACACTGATACTTTAATCAAGGAAGTAAGTGGAGTTGATTGATTCACATTTCACAAGATCAACTGTGAATTGCTAATTTCTCCTCCAGATCATGAATTCATGGGTGAATTTTAAACAGGTGGAGAGAGTTTTTGGTGCAAATCATCCTGATCCTCTTGAGGTAGAGAAAGCAAAGAAAGTGCTGAAGGTTAGCAGGAAAACATGCATATGCTTTATTTATTTTGTCTGATTTCACCTTCTATTTTTTTTTTCTGTCCCATTTGAGCAAATATTTTATGTTTCTTTAATGCAGGACCATGAACAAGCACTAATAGACGCACTTTCAAGGCTTGCAGATATTTCTGATGGTGAAAGTGGTAAATATTTTGGCCAACAATTGCATCATTCTATGGGACTTTCTTGATCAATGGATCAACTTTGAGAGTGCCTAATTATTAAAATCTATAAAAGAAGTCTCTTGTCACGTTATTAGTGGGTTCCTATTCAAGCTTTTATGGATTTTGCAACCTTTAGTTGGCTAATGAATAGTAGTTTGGTTCTGAGTTAATCAAGTAATTGGTAGCTTGTGATTCTTATAAGCGTAGATTTCCCAAAGCCACATTTTTGCTGAATTCCTTATTTAAACATTCTGGTTTGTCCTGCTCAGACTGATTAAGGCTTTAGATATCTTTCTGGATTAGGACTTGGCAACGAGAATGCAGTATTAGCTTTGTCCTTATCACCATCTGCTGACACCAGCATATTATCTGGCACTAAAATTTACTTCTCACAAGTATCTGTATATTTCAGTGAGATGGTCCACTCAATTTTTTTTTTTCATCAAATGATCATTTTCTGCAGTGCTAGAATGCTTAAATTTGGATAGAGATGAGAGATTAACAAGCAAATCTTGCGTATCAGATTCTTTTGGGCCAATAATTCTTTGATCTTACATATTGTTTTGATGATTGCTTGAAACAGATGAGGGAGGTCGGCACTATGGGCAAGCGTTGGAGAGGGTATGATCAAGTAAAGTTTCATAATGGGATACGTGATATTTAATACTTTAATGCTTAAGTAGGTGGAGAAACTGTGATAAAAGAAAGTGGTGAAATGTTAGAGAGAGACCTGAGGTGAAGGGTGATTTTATTGTATAATGGTTGCCACAATTATAAGCATGTTCTCAAATTGCAGATAAACTGGGTTTGGGTGGTTTTAGGGTAGGCAATAGTTGTAGGTGAAAAATTGATAGGTAGAGCACTAAAATCATTAGTGTGGAAATGTGTAAGATGATGGATTTGATTAGGGAGCGATTAGTTTGGGCATAATGTATAAATTTTGTTTCATTCCTACATTATAATGTTGCATGTTGCAAGCAACTCTACTCTCTCTCCCCTTGTAATTTGAATGGAAATTCTTTTTGTACTATAAGGTGTCATTTTCTTTTAGCTTGGAAACTCATTAGTATTTTCATCCTCATCCAAAGAAGAGTGTTGATTGTACCCTTTGCATCTGATGAATGTTTCCTTTTCTCCAATCTATGCCAAATTGTTGGATAGGTTTGGTTTGGGTGAAAAAGAAAAAGAGGTTGAGCTTCCAAACTGAAAGGAATAAAGGAGTATTCATTGAAGCTGCAGGCGTATCATGTTGTTGTGAGTCACTACATTTACCAACAAATACTTTTCTTTTCTTTTTATATAAATAATAAAAGTTTAGCCAGAGATGAATCTGAATGGTTGAGCAATTTTACAGACTGTCTACAGTAGAAAACTGAAAGGGACACCAATCAAAGAAGGATACGTAAGACAAGACCTTATCTAAAGGTTTACAAGTCAGAATCCTAAGAATTGTCTCGTCAATTGACATGTTGTGCTAGGATCTTCCTAGGTTTTCGCAAATATCACCAAACCCTACTGCATCGCCGCTAACCCTAAACCTCAACACAAGCAAACAAACTGGCGGAAGCTCCCGTTCATAAGAAATATCAGCAGGAGAATGGAATCAATCATCGGTATGGCAGCCCAGATTACGTTAGATGAGGAACAGGAGGCAGGGCTTGTAGTCCTGCCAAGCGATATCCAGACCACTATCATGGAGCTTAATCGGATGCTTTCTTACCGACAAGGCAATCAAGGTTCCTATTATGAAGAATGTTCTGGCAGACCTATGGAGACCAGCAAGAGGGCTATCCATAACTGAGATAGGGGCGAACAGGTACAAATTCGATTTTTTTCATCCAATGGAACGCGACAGGGTGATTAAGGGAGGGCCTTGGACTTTTGATCAAAATCTGCTCATAATGGATTCGTTAAAGGAAGATCGGGATCCTAATGCAATGCTACTTGATAAAACTGAGCTATGGGTTCAAGTCTATGACCTACCAACGGGCTTTATGTCGGATGAAGTTGCAGTGAGTATAGGTAACTTCATTGGGGAGTTCGTCGAAGCGGATAAGAACAACTTCAACAACACTGACAGAACCTATATGCGAGTACGAGTCTGAGTAAAAGTTGTACAGCCACTCAAACGCAAGATGAAAATAAGCAAAGCAGGAGGGGCAGTATCGTGGCTAAACTTCAAATATGAACGCCTGCCAACATTCTGCTTCTACTGCGGAAGATTAGGGCATGCAGAAAGATTCTGCAACTTACTACTCGACATCGAGAAGCCTGACGAGGCTGTTCGATATTATGGTCCATAGCTCCGTGCCCCTAATAGAAGATCCCAACCCGTTCTGCAGTCCAAATTTCTGCTGTCAAACCCGGGATAGACTGCTCCGGAAAATAAAGCACAGAACGAAGGAGGGTCATTATCTGTGGAATCAATAATCACAAAAGAACAGGAGGAGGAGATTATCATTACAGAACCCAAAAGAAAACGTCAAGAGACAACACAGGAGACAAACACACTAAACCAAGCAACTGATCACGATACCCGACCCATGGAGTGGGGTATTACAGGCGAAACAATAATCAATGGGATGAAGGCAGGACCTAATGATCAGGCCTGCCAGGGACAATGATTACCCTCAGTTGGAACTGTCGGGGCTTGGGTAGCCCCCAGGCAGTTTGGATGTTAGCGGACCTGGTGGTTCGTTATAAACCCGATATTATCTTCTTAATTGAGGTAAAATGCAATCGAAATAAATTAGAAGCACTAAAAAATAAGCTCGCATTCTCATGCATGTTTGTGGTCGAACCTGTAAATTATGGAGGAGGTTTGGCTCTACTTTGGAAAGAGAGTGGTTTGGTGAATCTACTAAGCTTCTCCCGCAACCACATTGACACTGTGATCTCCTGCTCGAACAAACCCCAATGGCGACTGACTGGATACTATGGCCACCCGGAGAGAAACCGCCGTAAAGAGTCATGGGCCCTCCTAAAATCCCTAAAGGTACAATCTCCCTTACCCTGGTGTATCCTTGGTGATTTCAATGACTTACTATCACAGGCAGACAAAAACGGCACCCATCGGCATCCAACGTATCTCTTGAGGGGTTTTGGCGAGGCTGTTGACTGGTGTGGACTGACAGATATCCGAATGGAAGGACATCAGTATACATGGGAGAAAGGAAGAGGCTCTAACCAGTTTGTGGAGGAGAAACTGGACCGTGGTATGGCAAATGCACTATGGAAATCCTTATTCCCTATGGCATCTATCTACAATATCGAAGCTACAACTTCAGACCACTCGACCTTGTTGCTTAAACTAGCTGATCCAATCAGACCCCAGAGAAGACGCTTTCGGTTCGAAAATAATTGGAGCAAAGAAGCTGACTGTGTGGATCGTATCAAAGCAGGCTGGAACTCGGCCCCAACGAATGCTCTGCTGGATAGACTAAAAAGTTGCGGTGATTCGCTGCTCGATTGGGGAGATGGGCTGCGGAACCAATTCAAAGAACGACTGAGGAATTGCAGACACTGAATAAGAATTCTGCGCACAGAAAGGCGTCCAGAAAGTCAACAAAACTACTTAATAGCATGCCAACAATTAGAAGATTTGCTATACTAACAGGAATGCTACTGGAAGCAACGAGCAAAACAACACTGGCTGCAAGCGGGTGACCAAAATACCAGATTTTTTCACACTGCAGCAACTAACCGGAAAAGGAAGAACTCAATTCAACAGTTGCGCAACTCGTCTGGTGAATGGGTGGATTGGCAAACGGGTCTTGACAATGTGCTATCTGACTACTTCCAAGATATCTTCACATCTTCAGGATGCGAAGCAGAAGACATAATCAACTCCGTCCACCCCAGAATCTCAGAAGCAAATAACAGAAAGCTGAATGCTCAATTTACTCCAGAGGAAATTAAGCAAGCAGTCTTTTCCATGCACCCGGACAAGAGTCTAGGACCTGACGGTTTTAACCCGTTCTTCTACCAGAAATATTGGCATATTGTAGGCGAACAGGTTACAGCTAACTGTCTGCAATGGCTTCAAGCAGGCACATTTCCAGAGGAAATACATGACACCACATTGGTCCTTTTACCAAAGAAAGGAAAGTCAGAAACAACTGCAGATCTCCGACCAATTGCACTCTGCAACGTCATCTACAAAGTTTTGTCAAAAGCAATTGCAAACAGGCTGAAACTAGTATTGACTGACATAATCTCAGAGCAACAAAGTGCGTTTATCCCTGGGAGGCTCATATCTGATACAGTAATGGTGGCGTTTGAGGTGAACCACTATCTAAACAGGAAAACACAAGGCAAGGAGGGAGTGGTGTCCTTAAAACTTGATATGTCCAAAGCATACGACTGTGTGGAATGGAGGTTTCTAGAGCTGATGCTAGGAAAGATGGGCTTCTCGGGTGAGTGGATTAACCTGGTAATGCAATGTGTAAAGAAGGTCAGATACCTTATCCATAGCGGATCACATCAAGTTGGCCTAATTATCCCCTAAAGGGGTCTTAGGCAAGGCGATCCCATATCACCGTACCTGTTCCTCATTTGGGCTGAAGGATTATCCTCCTACATCAAACTTTGCAAAGCTCAAGGATTAATTCATGGCTGTAAGGTAGCACGTGCAGCACCACCCATATCTCACTTATTCTTCGCGGACGACAGCTACTTCTTTTTTAAGACTACTCATAATGAATGTGATATTATCAAGGAATGCCTGTCAAAATACGAAAAAGCTTCAGGTCAGAAGATCAATTATGACAAATCCTCCATCTCTTTCAGTAAGAACACTCACAGTGATATTTGCAATTCTTTGAGCAGTAGCCTAGGGATATCTCAAAATCACAGGGTAGAAAAATACCTTGGGTTACCGTCTGTTATTGGGCGCAGAAGGGTGGACGTCTTCAGATACATCGAGGACATGGTAAGGAAGAGGATAAACAGTTGGAATGCTAAACAGCTATCACGAGCAGGTAAAGAGATCATGATAAAATCCATACTCCAATCTCTCCCAACGTATGCCATGGGGTTATTTCTATTTCCAACAACGTTATGTGAGGAACTTGAATGAAGACTCAACGCATTTTGGTGGGGCTCTAACAACACCGGTAAACGCATTCACTAGAGGTCTTGGCAGGGCCTATGCTTACCAAAGAAGCTAGGAGGTATGGGTTTTAAGCAGCTCCATCTATTCAACCTGTCTCTATTAGGGAAGCAGGGATGGCGGTTGTTATCAGCACCGGAATCACTGGTCGCAAGAGTTTATAGAGCACGCTACTTCCCAAACTCAACCTTCCTAGTTGCTAAAATTGGATCAAATCCTAGCTTTGTATGGCGTAGTGTGCTCGCTGCCCACCCGCTAATCAAACACTCAGCATGTCGACTCATTGGAGGTGGAGCTTCAACAAACATCTGGTCTGATCCATGGTTACCAGATGAAAGAAACCCAAGGGTTGAATCAAGTCCAATACCATGCTTAGAGGAAGAAGTGGTGAGAAGTCTGTTGTCGGAGGAACAGAAAATCTAGGACCAAGGAATTATAGCGGACCTATTCAATGATAGAGATAGAGGGCTAATAGAGCAAATACCTCTTAGTATTCGAAATTTCCCAGACCGATGGTGGTGGACAGGAAACTCTAATGGTTCGTATTCAGTCAAGACGGGCTACCGGAAACTGATCAGTGAGAAGTACGGAAGGGTAACGCCAACGACAGTAGTAAATTGGAACAAAATATGGACCCTGGCTATCCCCCCAAAGGTAAAGACCTTCATATGGCAAGCCCTAAACAACTATATCCCAACTTTAGTTCGCCTACAACAAATGAGAGTTCAAGTGGAAAATAAGTGTCAATTGTGCAACAACGGGGCTGAGGATCTTTACCATGTGCTGCTAAATTGCTCCTGTGCAAGGCAGACCTGGAACTTCTCATCAATTGGGGATCTGAGCGCGACAGTAAACTCTTTTGGATAGTTCTGACTGGTTTGAGAACAACGAGGCAACACCGAAGAAATAGAAGAGGCGACCATGATCAACTGGGTCTTATGGGGAAATCGGAATAACAAAACATGGAGGAACAGTCGAGAGGCACCGGGAAACCTTTTCTGCAACGCAACGACACTGCTTGCTAATTGGAAACTGGCGCAGACCCAGCAAACTAACAAGAACAGCAACAACCAGGCACCTACATAATGGTCCCCACCGGAACCCGAAGTACTCAAACTGAACTTCGACGCTGCTCTATTTGATCAAAACATGCTGGGATTTGGGTTCGACTTGAGAGACTCTTCAGGTATGTTTGTGGTAGCAAAAAACGGATTGAATGTTGGACCCCCCGACCCCCTAATGGCGGAAGCCCTTAGTTTTAGGGAGGCACTTAGCTGGCTCAAGAAGTCAGCCCACACAAATGTTCGTATTGAGTCCGACTCCCAAGTCTTGGTAAATGCCTTCCTCAAAGATATTATAATTGATGCTCCATTTGGTATGATTCTTGAAGATTGTAAATCCCTAGTAAGGGATATTGCTCTTCTCTCCCTTTCTTTTATTAAACGACCAGCGAATAAGATTGCTCATAGTCTAGCTAGAGAATCTGTTTCTTTGTCTGGTTTCGGTGAGTGGAGGTCTGTTCCACCACCTTTTATTTGTAGTGACCTTCAGCTAGAAGCTTAATAACAGTTCTTTTATTCTTTCAAAAAAAAAAAGGAGGATACGTAATCCAACTAATATTTATTTACGTCAAATTTAAATAATTACTTGTAATGGTAAATAATTTATTTACGTCTCTTTATATTATATAAATTTAAAATGGAATATGTCAATTCGTCAAACAAAAAATGGAATATGTCAATACTTATTTTTTAATATTTACTATTTTATAATGGGTAATTAATTTATTAGTCCCTAAATTTTAATAAAACACACTGTTTAGTCCCTGTATTTTCAAAAACACATAGTAAGGTCTCTAACCTTTTTCTTAGTGAACTGTTTAGTCATTCGGTTTGTTTGTTAGATTTTTTACAGTTTATGACTTCAGAAATGACTAAATTGCCCTTTACTATTTACCTTCAAACTTCAGAAGAGGAAACCCAATTTAGAAGAAGCTATTTGTATGGAGAACAAGAAAAAGAACAGACACAATGCTTACAAATTTGAACGATTAAGAAGAAAATCAAGAAGAATAATACTCAAAGTTGATTTCAGATGCATTAGAGTTTAAAGGAAAGGAAAATAAAGGAAAAAAAGAACGCAAATCCAAATTGACTAACAGAATCTTCATGAGAGTCTAACGGTAGGGACTAAACAGTTCACTGAGAAAAACGTTAGGGACTAAACAGTTCATGGAGAAAAAGATCAGGGACTTTACCGTGTGTTTTTGAAAATACAGGGACTAAACAATGTGTTTTATCAAAATATAGGGACTAATTTATTACCCTTTTATAATTTAATAATATTATGCATTTAAAATTAAGTACTTATTTTTTTCAGTAATTAATTTTCAATTTTATCAAACAATAATTAAGATAAGAGATTTTACTGTACGCTTAGTGCAACACATTATTCATGCGCCGAGCACATAATTTGACGTCACGTAATACTTTAACCAATAAAAAAAATATTCTTTTAGTTAATTATTGGGATAAAAATCAAATTTAGCTCTGACGTTTTAAGGGAAGTGCAAATTTAACCTTAACGTATAAAATAATACAAATTTAACCATAATGTTTCCAAGTAAGATCAATTTTAGTTTTATATTATAAAAAATTAGAAAAACTTGTTTGACTAGTATTTAACTGTCACTTCAGACCTTCTAAATATCAATTATGTCTAAGATATTTAGTGTGTTACTAACAAAATTACAAAACGAGAGAAAAGATGAAACGCGATAAGCTGCGATAAGCTCCGCCGCCATCACGTCCGATTCCGCCGCCTGCTCCAGCCGCCGGCGCCCCCCACTCCTCGATTTTGCGATGGATACCTTGAGTCCCCGAGAGGATTTCGTTGGTATTGGAGTTCTCTTCAATCCAAAACTGAGATTTGCAGATGTAGCGCAGCCGCCGCCTCCGCCCCCGAAGTCGTACTCCGCGATTCTGAAAAAAGCAATCCCGGAAGTTGTCCCGTCATCCGCAAAGGTTAGTAATCTCGGAGGTATCCCCTCTATTAGGATATCTCAGGAAGCATATAATAGAAGAATTGAATTATGCAAGTTCTCTCTACTTGGTAGATTGGTTTTGGCTAAGGGAGACTCCCCTTGGAAGGTTAATGAATTGAAACAGAAACTCACTACTGTATGGGGCATTACGTCCCCGTGGCGATTGATCTCAATTGGTAAAGGCTATTTTCATGCGTTCTTAACTTCTCAAGCTGCTAAGGATTTGGTATTAAGCAAGGGTATTATAGCAGTGAGGCCGGGCTCCTTCCGTCTCCAGGCTTGGGTTCCGGACTTTGATCCTTATGCGGAAAGAGCAACAACAGCTCAGGTTTGGGTGCGTTTGTATTCCCTCCCCTGGGAATATTGGGATACACAGATACTGTCGGACATTGCACAAGGCATTGAACATCTGATGCGGTTTGATAACGCTACCTTGGAAGGAGAATTTGGCCACTTTGCGCGGATGTTAATAGAGGTGGACCTGGCTTCGGAACTCCCGGTTCAGTTGGGAATCGAGAGAGATGGTAAACAGCTGTGGATTGAGGTTCAGTATGAGAAGCTTCCCAGTTTTTACAAGGTGTGCTCGTGTATCGGACATATGGCTTATGACTGTAAAAGAAACAGGAAACCGCCAGGTCTTAAGGAGGTGAAGAAGAAAGATCCCGTAAAACCTATGCAGGAACCCACGCACATCATTGAGGCCCCTGCCCCTGCACAGGCTGCCCCGCCTATTGCTGAAGGTTTGTTCGCGGCACCTACAGATATCCAGGCTATGGTAACAGTTGAAATTGAGGATTTGAACGAGGATGGCGTTCAACGTCCTGGCCCTGAGAATGAGATTGAGGATTTGAATGTTGATGGCGTTCAACGTCCTGCCCCTGGGAATGACGAGGAATTGAACACAGAGGAAGCTTTACGGGTTGCGTCACCAGGTAATGCAAACATTATATCCCCTATTAGTTATTGTTCTTCTCCTAGTCAAAGTGGGCAGCAGCTCTCATGGGCTGATCAAGCCGATTTGGAAGGGAATTCTTGGCAAACGGTAACCCGGCAACCAAGGAAAGCTAAATCAGCTAATGACACCATTGGAATTAAAGCAGCTCGGTCCAAACGAGTTAGTAAACCTCCTAATCGTTTTAAATGAGTGTGCTCTTCTGGAATTGTAGGGGAATCCATAATTTGGAAACCTAGAGATACCTATACAGTCTGTGTCAGAAACACAAGCCTGATTTTTTATGCATTGCTGAACCAATGGTGGATCGAGATACAATTTTTGACTCGTTTTGGGGGAGCCTTGGAATGAATTTTGTGGCAGCTAATCTAAGGGAGCGGGAAACTTTATGGGTATTCAAATCCTTAAATACTACCTCTTCCGTTATATTTACACATGATCAGTTCGTCTTGATTGAGAGTTCGCTTCGGGATAATAAGCAATACCTCTGCTTCGTTTATGCCAGTATCTGGGCAAATAGAAGGGTCAGTATGTTTGATGAAATCTCGTCTCTCAGAAATAGATACCAGGGGCACTGGGCTGTGATCGGAGATTTTAACGCCATCACTGGTGCGCATGAGAAAACTGGTAGACCTCCTGCTTCTAGACCGTGTAGGGAGTTCCGATCCTTTATTGAAAGAGATATTTGGGTGGATGTTGAGGTCGCAGGCCCGAGGTTCACTTGGTGCAATGGCCGACAAGGTAGCGCCAGAGTTTGTAGTAGGCTTGACAGGGTGTTGATTTCAGAATCTTTAGGGGAAAACTGGAACTGCCGTAGCACTATTTTATCCAGGATGCATTCGGATCATCATCCGGTCCTTTTCTCTTTTGGTCAGTTTGCTGTAAGGGCCTCACGCTTTCGCTTTCAGAAAATGTGGACTCTTCATTCTGAGTTTCAGTCGCTGATTCGGGACTACTGGAGGGGCCCGCACCTAAGTCTAAGCCCCATGCATTTGGTAAGTCATAAGTTGAAGGGGCTCCGGCCTATTCTTAGAGAATGGAACCGTTCTATTTTTGGCAATTTGGACTGTAACATCGAGGAGAGCGAGCTCGCTCTTCATCAAATCCAAGTTGATATCGCTTCTACATACACTGAAGAGCTTCGGGACAGGGAGATTCAATCGCAGGCGCAGCTTGAGCATCATTTAGTGCAAAATGAAGTTTATCTAAAAGAGAAAAGCCGGATCCGCTGGCTGGAGGCTGGCGACAGGAACAGTTCCTTTTTTCATCGTGTGGCTACTGTAAGGAAGAGTATGCGAGCGATTTCAACTTTAGAGGTAGACGGTGCCTTGACTACTGATCCTGAGGTAATTGCCTCTCATGTAACCTCTTACTTTGAAAACATTTTTAGGAATCCTTTGGGTCCGGTTGATCTATCTGGCATTTCTGATCTTGTTCCCCCTACGATAACGGATGAGGAGAATGACTCGCTGTTGCGCAAGCCGGAGCCGGTCGAGATTTATCAAACTGTCATGGGCATGGATCCGTCAAGTGCGCCGGGTCCAGATGGATTTACAGGCCAGTTCTTTCAATCCTGTTGGGAGATTGTTGGACCTGATATTTGCAACATGATTAATTGGTTCTTCGATAATGGCCTGGTTACAACTGGGTTGAATTCTAGCATTATGACGTTGATTCCTAAAGTGGAAGGTGCCCTCCGTATTGATCAGTATAGATCGATTGTAATGAGTAATTTCTGCTACAAGCTGATTGCTAAGATTATTGCAGATAGACTTGCTCCTGTGGCTAGCCGTATTGTCTCGCAGAATCAATTTGGGTTTGTTAAGGGTCGGAATATTCATCACTGTATTGCACTTGCCTTAGAGGGGGTTAATTGTATTAACAAGAAGTGTTTCGGGGGAAACATGGCATTAAAAATTGATATAAAGAAAGCTTTTGATACGCTAGATTGGAACTTTCTTTTTCAGGTGCTGGACTCTTTTGGCTTCTTTCTAAAATTTAGGGATTACCTTTTAAACATGTTCTCCTCGGCCCGACTATCTATTCTGACGCCTAAGGGTACTTCTGGTTACTTCTCCTGTTCTAGAGGGGTTAGACAAGGTGACCCTCTCTCATCAATTCTGTTTGGTATTGTAGAGGACTACCTAAGCATGCTCCTATCTCATGCGGCTTCCAATGGTTCACTCTCTCCTATGAGGTACACTAGCATTCGCGATTTCCCGACGCATCTTTTGTATACAGATGATGTTATTGTCTTCTGTAAAGCTTCAATCTCTAACGCAGCAGCTATTAAGAATATCTTCACGCAATACGGGTTGATTTCGGGTCAGTTGGTCAACTGGGATAAATCAGAATCTTATTTTGGGGACTCAGTTTCTGCGGTCAGGAGGGCCCGCCTCACTAGCATCACTGGGGTTCGGTTTGGAAGTATTCCTTTTAACTATCTGGGAGTTCCTCTTTTCAAAGGTATGCCTAACAAGAGATATCTGGGGGCCGTTTGTGATAAAATATCAGGAAAATTTGCTAGATGGAAAGGTTCGTCCCTGTCAATGGCGGGTTGATTGGCTCTTGTAAACTCAGTAATCACGAGTTCACTAACGCACTCCTTTTCGGTTTATAAATGGCCCAAAAGCTTGTTAAGCCGCCTGAGATCTCACATCCGGAATTTCATCTGGAATGGTAATGTTTTTGAAAAGAAGTTGGTAACAGTCTCTTGGACTACCTGTTTAAAGCCGGTTTCTAGAGGGGGCCTTGGCATTAAAGACTTGAGCAGATTCAATTTAGCGCTCTGTGGTAAATTAGCTTGGGGAATTCTGATCGGGGATTCAGTTTGGCTTTCCTTGCTGCGCTCCCGCTTCCTAGATCGTGCTGGCCTCCCGAGAGTACATCTTTCCAACTCTTCAGTTTGGAAATCTATCAGTCCTGCTTACCATTTGCTGCGGCTGAATAGTCACTGGTTTTTGGGAGAAGACTCCAACTTGAATTTCTGGTCGACGAATTGGATTACGCCTTCAGTGGCGGAGCGTCTAGGATTAACGTTGTCGGATCAGCGTAAACGCTTTGAGAATGTGAGCGATTTCAGGTTGAATGGCGAGTGGGCTCTGCCGCCACTGCCGGAGGATATAGCACAGGCAATCTACGACACCAAGATAGAAGAAGAGGCTACAGACGTGTGTGTTTGGATGCCAGCGATCAACAATAATTTCTCCTCTAACCTCTTCTATCACTGGATGGGTTCGGATTCTGCCCCGGAGAGGGTTTTCAAGTTCCTATGGTGGAATTACATTCCTCCGGCCCACTCGTTTGTGTGTTGGAGAACTTACTACGGGGCGCTCCCGACTCAGTTGAATCTTATGAACCGTGGCATTTGCATTGTCTCTCGATGTTGCTTGTGTCAGAAAGATACGAAGTGCCTTGATCATCTAATGATTCATTGTAGCTTTGCTAAGGAAATCTGGTCTAGTATCTCTTCTTTATTCGGAAGACGTCTACCGGATAGTGACAACATTAAGGATCGGCTGTGCTGGGCAGCCTATCAACGGTTCAGCTCTCAAATTTACGCCTTATGGAACAATGCAATTCTTCACGTGATTTGGTCTATCTGGCTCATTCGGAATGACTGCATTTTCAATGACAAACCCCCGGACATACACCGTGCGCTTCGGATGATATGGCTTCACATTAGGCGGAATGATCATTTCAAATTGGGTAACATCTGGAACTCTGAAACGGAGCGGACTATCCTGGCTAACTTGGGCCTTACCCCCCGTCTCTCCAATTCGCTTAGAATCTTACCGATCAAATGGCTTCCTCCGCCTTCTGGTTGGGTTAAGGCGAACACTGACGCCTCGATCAGAAACGGTTTAACAGGGTGTGGTGGAGTTTTCCGCAACAACAATGGTATCTGCATCGGTGCTTTCTCCTTTCCGGCAACCGACCGTCTAGTTCATGTCGCGGAGCTGAGAGCCGCTCTCTTTGCCATCAATCAAGCTCACAGTAGAGGATGGGATTCCATTTGGCTTGAGTCAGACTCAACCTATGTAGTAGCCTGCTTACGAAACACCGGTATCGCTATTCCCTGGATGTTTCGCTCGGACTGGGCGGAATGTTAGCAGAACATGTTCATGATGAGGATCGTGGTCACCCATCTTTTCTGGGAAGGTAACCAGGTAGCAGACGCCCTAGCCAACTACGCTCGTACCGCTACGGGTAACACTTGGTGGGATCTTCCTCCACCCTTTTGTAATAGCCTATTAGCTTTCAACTTCTCAGGTCAAGCGACATATCGTTTTACCTGATGGTTCCCCTGCTGTATTAACTTTATTTTTTATTTTTTATTCATTTATTCATTTCGGGTTCTGTAGGGGGTCCTTCAGGGGTGCCAACATAGTTGGGATGTCTGAACCCTCCTCTAGTCCTCTGCTTTTAATAAAAAAAAACAATATTACAAAAATTCTGTTAAATGATAAAAATTAAGTCTGCTACATATAAGTTACAATTTTTTTTTGTCAAATTATCTAAAATATTTACTTTATTAATATAGTTACAAAAAACCAACAAAAAATGTATAAATTTGAACTATTTTATAAATTATGGCTAAATCTGCACTTCGCTTGAAATGTTAAGGGTAAATTTAGCCCTTATCCCTTAGTTATTTAATACAATTGTAGACCCTAAATATAAATCTTATATCCGAAAAATTTAAAACCCAAGCCCTGGACTCTAAAATGTATTATGTGATCAAATTATTATAAGCGTATTGTATAAGGGCTTTTTACATAAATATCACAGTTGGTTATACAATTATAATTAAGCCATTTCATCAAAATTAATTTTCAATATGTCATTATTTTTCATAAAGTATGATTTTATATTTTAATTTAAAAAAATTAGACCTAAATTCATAAACTATATTTTAATCCTTAGAGAGCAATCCAAAGATTTTTTTAATGGAAAAACATAAAAAAGTGTACCACCTCTTTTTTTTCTCCAGTTCTCGTCCCGTAGAATTGTTGATGAGGATCGTTGGACCAAACCTTACAAAGATGCTCATGTTGACTCACCTCAATTTGAGATTGCATATGGCTAGGAACTATGCAGTAGTGTTCACCGGACTCTGAATGATCAAATGAATTTGGTCATTCACCGTTACATCCAAGGTTATTAAATCTAAGCCTTAGGATGATTTAAATCTCTACCACATGATTTTAATAAGCTTGGATCTAACGGTGAATGACCAAATTCATTTGGTCTTTCAGGGTCCAGGTGAGCACCACTAAGGAACTATGAAGTTAACAAAACAAGACCTATGGACCTAAAAATATAGTTTTTAGAGTAGGAAAAAAACTTAGTGTAATATGTAAAATTCAGGTTAGTAAAGTATGTGTCAAGTGAGTTGATGCGAGTATACTTGACAAGATTTTATGACTGGACATTCATGGAAAAGCTCTAGAAATGAAGAAGTTTGCACTTATTCAAGATGCAAACAAGCCTGAAATTACATTTGAGAGGAATCCAAGCAAACAACTGTGTGTAAGGGTCGAACAACCTATTTCATCCAGAATCGGTTTTGGCGGGTTTGTGGTTTCATACACAGATCTTAGCGAGAGAGAGAAAGAAGAAATGGGTTACAATTGGCAACAACTTTCTGATTTGTAATCATTGCTTTTGTATCTAATGGTTAAGATTGACGTAGATCATAGAGTGAAAATTTGTTTTATGTTTTTTCCCTTTTGGCTTAGGAGCTTTCTATTCTAGTATGAAATAATAGTTGCTAGTTAGTGATGCATTCATTGTCTTCTACCTCCATCTTTTATTAATTTTAGAAGCTTCTACTTTAGGAAAGCGATTTTGTTGAATGCATCTGGTTGTTCACTCATGACCATGACTAAGTAGTTCGATAGCAAGTCTATCTAGCTTAGACTAGTGGTTGTAAGTATTATTATATCTATTTAATGAAAAATGTTTTCTTAAATGGTTGTTTGAAGGAGTATTTATTGCATAGATTTGATAAGTCTATATATTAATGTGGTGAGATGATATGAGAGTACTCTTATTGCATGGATCTACCTTCTTACTTATACTGTTATGGACGGAGATGAATATAATTACGTATCAAGGGTTTTTACTTGTAAAATGCTTCCTTATACTTAATGCCTGAATATTTATAACTTAAGGAGACTTGGTTATTTAATGTTCTTAGAATCTTTGGAAAAAGGAAGACCAATCTTTAGTGACTTCAGTGGAAGAGACCTTGAACCATCAAACTTAACAACATTATTGTATGACTAGATATATAATATAAAGAAACAACATAGACTTGTGCCTTTAACCATCCGAGTTCAACCAATTGTTCTTGTCAATTTTACTGTTTATTATTAAGAAATTAAAACACCCTCTTTTTAAGATGATACAACTAGCTATTTAAGGTACTAGCTCACTTAATTTCACTCTCAAATCTTGAGAAATATGACACTTTGCTTACTCTTACTACACCCAACCCAGTACACTTGCTATTGTCAATATTACACATATCATAAGCCAAAAACCCTTTAGGCACAATTAAGAGATATATCTAAGCCCACTACGAATAGTCTACCTGATGAGGGCATCCATTTCGTAACAGCGACCCCGGAACCAAAGCACGTGGAGTGTAGTGCCAAGGCTCGTGAGGACCATGGAGAACCACCCAAGGAGGAAGAAAGAAGCAGGCAGAACACGCGGAGCGTGGATGCCATCACGCGGGGCGTGAAGAGCCTCAAACCGGGAAGAGAGTCCAGGAGGTCATCCACGTAGAGCGTATCCCCAAATATCCAGAGCATGGATCGAGCTTTCGAAATGATCAAGATCCAGAAGGTCAGTTATGCGGAGCGTGGCCCCAAGGATGTGGAGAGTGAAGTGAGCCAGCGAGAAGCACCAAGTCCAGGAGCGCATTCACACGAAGCATGAGGAAGGATACGCGAAGCGTGCCTGGCCGAGGAAGACTTCCTCCTCAAGTTCTTCCTGCAAGGAACAATATCTGCCACCCCTATAATTACTATTTTTCCACTACCTTTTTATTTACTGAATTGCCATTAATTCTCCTTACCCCTATTTTACCCCTAGTGGTTAAACTATCCTTAAAACCCTGGTATGGGCTTTTAGTCTATTGTTATATAATTTGGGGAAGGTATAAAAGCTTCCTCTTTTGTAATGAGACGCACCTTTGATATTATTTGAAAGGAGTTATTCCTTTGGGTTAATCCAACCTTCAAGCTACGCTTGAGAAGATTGTGTTCTTTGGTGGTTTAAGACTAAAACTGTCATCTTTGACTTTTAATCTATATATCTGTTGGTATCAAAGCCGATTCGTTTTCCTTCCCGGAGACTTCTTCTCGGAAATGGTTCAACCACATATCTCAAACGAAGCCACCGGATCCCATGAACAACGATTTGAGTTGCTAGAAGGCACCGTGAAGCAGTTTACGGATTCCCTACGGGAGTTGGATGAAAAGCATCAATCGAGCACTCAGGAAATCCTCCTCGCCATTGAAGGGCTCAAACTTGAATGCCGAAACACTCAAGGTCTCATAGCCGGGTGATAAGCCCAAAATATACCTAAAATAACATTAATAATTACGTTTTATATCTATTTAGAATACTTTTACGTCTATATTTGTTTCTATTGTGCAAGGTACTTAATTATTTGGAAAAATCCAAATAGGAGCTAAAACGGAGCAAAAACAAGAGAGAAATCACAATTATCAATTTAAAGGCATGTATAATTCAGAGACCGAAACGAAGAGTTTGGAAACATTCCTGGAACGGAGACAAAAGTCTTTATCACGACCGAGATTCCCAATATCTCGATCGCGACACGCATTTTTTAGATATGAAAACGCGTGCATAATTCTCCCTCAACCCAAAGCCGCGACCGAGATTATTGGAATCTCGACAGAAACAACAACTTTCCTGCACAGATTTCACATGTTTTAATTCAAAACAACGCGTTTGTTCGTTCGGATAGAAACGACTCTTCACCAGCAGACACGACACTTTAAACAAGACTCTTCAGCAATTATAAATAGGGAACATATTTTCAGAAACAAGAGTTGGATATTTTTGTTGAAGAAACTCTAATTCAGAAGAGAGTTAGATAGTTAGATTTAGTTTTTTCAATTCTGTAAATGCAAATTTGATGTACACAAGTTGTTCAATTAGTTTAGATACAAACACAGATTCATTAGTTTAAGTTCGAGAATTATTCGAAGACGAGTTTATATTCTGTAGTGGATTCAGCGATCTCTATTTCAAGGATTCAGCGAGAAGAACCAGAGGCTGAAGCACCTCAAGGCTAGACAAGCCTACGAAGTTTGAGGAAAAGATTGACAACCTCGAACTTAAATTAGTTAAAATGCTATCCAAGCTTCTTCTTCTCTGTTAACTTGTGATGATTCACAGTTCATTAATAAATTATCTTTTCAATACAATATATTTTCTACTGTAGTTATTTTCAAGTTTAATCTAGCGATATTCTTTAAAGTAATAAACCGGTGTTTTCGATAAAAACCTTTTTACACAAAATATATTTCAAAGGAAACTTTGTTGAACACTTAAAAGAATTAGGATTTATGGTTGATATGACTGTTAAGCCCAAAATATACCTAAAATATCATTAATATTTACGTCAGTTTTGTCATGAAATCGTACTAATTATATCTATTTAGAGTACTTTTACGTCTATATATGTTTCTTTGATGCAAGGTACCTAATTATTTGGTTAAATCCAAATAGGAGCTAAAACGGACCAAAAACGAAGGAAAAACCCTAAGTTATGAGGCAAAAGTATGAGAAAATCAGCGCACTGATACGAGGAGACAGGAATGGAACAACCCGTGTCACAACCGAGATTCCCCTATCTCGGTTGCGATATGCTAAAATAAGGCACGAAGGACGAAGTCGTTTTGAGGAAAAAATTACTCCACAGGCCGCGACTGAGATTCCAGAATCTCAGTACGACCGGCAGCCTTTGAAGCACTGATTTCACATGTCAATATTCCAAGAAATGCGTCTATTTGGGTGGATAGAAACGCCTCTTCACAGCAGACACGACCCTTCAAACACGACTCTTCAACATCTATAAATAGAGAGTTGATTTCAGAGTCCAAAGACTTCGTTAATTAAGATTTTAGAGAGCAGATATAATGTTGAGATTCTGAGTCAGAAAAGACTCAGATATTAGTTTTCAATTCTGTAAAGCAAACTTGCTGTACACAAGATTGTTCTTAGAGTATTACAAACACAGTAGCGATTAAATTTAGATTAAGAGTTGTTCGAAGACAAGTTCTCATTCTGGTAGTAGATCAGACAATCTCTATTCCGAAGATTCAACAAGAAGAACTAACGGCTGATGTGCCCCAGGGTCTGACAAACCTACGAAGTTTGAGGAAAGGATTGACAACCCGGAACTCAAATTAGTTAAAATGATATCCATGTTTATTTTTCTCTGTTAACTTGTGAAGATTCACAATTCTATAATAAAACGTTTACTTTATTCAATAAAGATTTCTGTTGTTACTTTGATATTACCTTCTAAGTAAGGTTCTGGTGTTTTCATTAAAACGTATTAAATTTCATATAATTAGAAAGAAACTTAGTTGAACACCTGAAAGAATTAGTTTTTATGGAAGATACGATCGTTGAGTCGGCTTATCGGAAATAAATACCAATTTGATTAAGGTAGAAATCTGCTCCGATCCAGAGAGATTTCTACGGTTCAAAGCCTGTTAATTGAACGAATTTATGATTTATTACATGCCCACAATCTTTCCAAAGTTAAAGTTGTTTTCTTTGCTTAATGCGAATGAGTTTTATACTTTTCTTACTTTAAACATAAAAGTTTATGTCTCGTAATCAAATCTCGAGACAGAATTGTATTCTATTTTTCAACATATATTTCTCATCTGATTCTGATTAATTCAATTCAATTCAATCCAATTAAACAATTTTCTATAATATAAACCTAAAGACGTAATTTAAACTGTATTAAAATAAATTTTCGTAAACAAACGTTCCCTGTGGGATCGATATCTTTTTATTACTACAAGAGAAACCGTGAACTTGCGGAAATCGCTCAACAATGATCGATAGCTCGGCTTATCAAACATAGAACACCAATTTGATTAAGGTAGCAATCTGTTCCGACCGTAGAAAGATTGTCTGCAGTTCGAAGCTCGTTAATTGCATTAAATGATAAGTTGTTACATATACATAATCTAATCAAAGTTATAAGTTGATTTCTTGCTTAATGCAAGCAAGTTTTGAATTCTTCTTATTTTTAAACTTAAGTTTCTGTAATTGTAATCCAAACTGTTGACAGAATTGGATCCTAAATCACAGCAATATATTCAATTCAAACCAAACAAAAAAATGATTTTCTAATTAAACCTAAAGAAAGTGAATTTAATCTGAATTAAATAAGTTTTTACAAAATAAGCGTTCCCTGTGGGTTCGATATCTTTTATTACTACAAGTAAAAGCCGTACACTTGTGGAAATCGCTAAACAAGTTTTTGGCGCCGTTGCCGGGGAACGCCAATTTTTTTTGTAAGAAAATAAATTTTTCGTATTTTATTCCGAATCTAGGTTTACAAATACTTATACTAATATTTACATATAATTCATTTATTTTACTAACAATTTTATTTTTCAATTTTTTTGTGAAGGTAATTTCAATTCGTGCGTGTAATTTCAGTTCATGCGCAGTACTAGAAGTTTAGGCATACAACCGGAATCACTCGATCCAGAAATTGAAAGAACGATTAAGAGAAATAGAAATAAAAAGAAGAACAAAGAGACACAGAATCAAGAACCACAGCTAGTAATAATGGCAGTTCCTCCTAGACTTATGGATTTCGCTACACCAGGAGTAAATGGTGTTACGAATAGCATAATTAGACCCCAAATAAATGCACACCAATTTGAAATCAAACCAGCCTTGCTTAATATGTTACAAAATAGTGTGGCATTTTATGGACTACCTAATGAAAACCCTAATGCCCATTTGACCAATTTTCTTGAAATTTGTGATACTTTTAAAATTATGGACGTTTCTACCGAAGATGTCAAACTTTGGCTATTTCCTTTCACTTTGAAGGACAGGGCTAAAGTTTGGTTAACTTCTATGTTGTTCGGAACATTCCAAACTTGGAACCAATTAGCCCAAGCATTTTTATCGAAATATTTTCCTTTAGCCAAAACAGCGAAAATTATAAAAGAACTGACATCATTCACACAACATGAAAATGAAACCCTATATGAAGCATGGGAACGTTTCAAAGAACTTCAACATTTTATGCCCACATCACCATTTGCCCGATCAACTTTTAATGCAAACATTTTATAATGGAATAAATCCCACTACCAGAGGTTCATTAGATGCTATGTTGGGAGGGTTATTTATGAAGAAGACGTCTGCTGAAGCGAAAGAACTTTTAGAGGAAATGGCAATTAACAATAGCATGTGGTCTGCCGAACATACACATACACCAGTTGCTCCAAAACCATCGTCCTCGACTTTGTCACCAGTTAAAGGTATAGTTAATCTTGACCCTATCGCGATGTTACAAGCCCATTTTTCAGCACTTTCGCATAAAATTGACAAGTTTATGACATCGTGTGATGTTAATGGAAACCCTATCCAAGTTGATATGGATTATAGTGGTGTGATGCGTCTCCGAGAGACTCACTAAGGGATAAGTGTACCCCGCCGTTATCAAGTAATAAAATCTGGACAAGTCCAGGTATCGAATCCACAGGATTTATTCCTGCAAGTATCAAGCTACTTGGTCTCTAGTGTTATCTAGGCTTTGGGGGGTTTGAGATTGATTTTGATTAAGTTAAACTAGTCCTAATTAAATTACTCTACTCCTAGCTAAGTTATTCTACCCCCATCTGATCCTTTACTAATGTAATTTCCCGAAGGGACATGGAATGATACGATAATAATGAAGATAGATTGTTTAGATAACTGATTTAAAACCTAATCTAAGTCACTTATGTCCGAGGCGATTAACCCTACTTATTCTTCTGAGGTTCCTAGTTTGTGATTCCCTTGTAAGGCCAAAACTAGCTCTAAGGCTCAACAATTTGGGCTTCATCATCTATAGGGTCGTCAATCCTATGGGCACTGACTAGGTCAGATTCAGCTCGCAATATGTGCCAACTTAATATTTGGATAATTGAATGAGTTAAACCAATCGGACAAAGATAAAAGCAATAAACTAATTGAAGAAAACAAAACTACAATATTATTAAAGATGAAAAGTATTGTCACGAAGATACAGTGAGCCTATGATTCATAACATGGATCAGAGGCAAACAGAATGTAAAATAGAAGGAAAATCCCTTTCAGGGAACCTGTCTACCAATGCAGGCGTCTTCCTAGGACTTAAGGATAGAGC
Source organism: Euphorbia lathyris (assembly GCF_963576675.1). Classification (NCBI taxonomy): domain Eukaryota; kingdom Viridiplantae; phylum Streptophyta; class Magnoliopsida; order Malpighiales; family Euphorbiaceae; genus Euphorbia; species Euphorbia lathyris. Next base: position 50,307,473 of record NC_088913.1, read on the forward strand.
TGGAACAATCCTCGGTGAACGGAGCTTCGGAGGTTCTTCAATGGAGGTTGAAGGAGATGGAGGAGGAGGAGAGGATTCTTCAAGAGGAAGGCTAGGGTTTTTACAATTAATAAAAGGATATCTAATTTATGAGATGAAAGTCCTATTTATAGTTATGGTTCGGGCCCCGTATCTGACCTAATTCGTTTCCTTTTGCAGGTGGGAGAAGTGGGACTTGATCGTGGCGTCGTGGGGCTGGGAATCAGTCTTTTGACTGATTCCCACAGGTTAGCTCACCGAGCTGGCTCGCCCAGCTCGGTGAGCCGGCTTCCAGCTCGCCCGAGCTGACCATAGCTAGCTCGGTGAGCTGGCCTAAAAAGGCCAGTTTCGATGAGCAAACATGCCCAGATGCCCTACGTGACTGTCGGGTGTTCCCGCTATGCGATTTTTGCCCGAACTCGTTCCTGTTTTAACCTGCACACGCACACAACTCCAAACGACATTAGTTCCGAGGCTAAATTGACCCACCAATCGCTTGTTTTGACTAAATACTCCGTTTGGTGCGACTTTTGGTGGATCAATTAGCCATAAAAGATAATTGAAAGTTAACGTAGATGCTAGTTTGGCCATATTTTCCCAAAAACGATAAGGAAACGAGCTTAAACCACAAAAGTAAATAAAACATATACAAATGCTAACTAACACACACAAATGCATATAAATGCGAGAATTGCTCGCTTATTGGCAAAAAGTAAACTAAAACTGTTTTAAAACCGTACCTAAAGATAGGCGTTTTTGACCTTTCTAAAAGGTCTTTCCCTATATCATTCTTTGTATGAAATAACGATTAACAGATCTTGGTTTAAGGAAATAGGTTAAAAAATTTATATTTCTGCTGCCAAACGTTTGCCTATTTCCCTTCAGTGGTATCAGAGCCTGCGTTAAATCCGTTATTTCATATATGAAAATAAAAGGTTTTTCAATCAGATTGAATAAATATTTATTGTTAGGTTAATTAATAAAATTGTTATGATTAATTAATCTAAAGATAAAAGAGTTTTGATTACCTGATAATTAAAACTAATTATGCAAAAGTTCTTGATTAATTTGGTTGATAATCATTATAACAAAAACTAATAGTTTTATGGTTAGATTAATAAAAGTTTGTTTTATTGAATCTAAAAGATAAAACAGAAAATCTTTGAAAGTTTTCTGATGTTCTGAAAATTGTTTTAAAATTGTTTTGAAACAAATATATAAATATATGTTTTAAAATAAAAAATAATAATTATGAGCAGCTCGGGTTTCTGCCGCAAGGCAGAAACCCGATCTACCAAGAATTCTGGGTTGCTGCCTCGCGACAGCAACCCAGGCGCAGTGGGAAGGTGATGGGTCGGGCCGTTTATCGGACCGACCCGACTGATGTTAATTTTGAAAATCGTTTTTAGAATTAATTATTTTAAATATAGATATATTTATATGTTTTCAGAAATAAGTAGTTTTCTGTTTTGATTATCAAATAAAATGAATTTATTTAAAAGTTTGTTTTACTTAATATTTGATATGTGTAAATCAAAGTGTTAAGTGAATTATACAAATTAATTGGGATATGCATAATGTAATTTTTGTATAATTATACTAATCTAATATGTAATTGTTACAGTATGATTATATTAGATATAAGGGATACAAAATTAATGGAATTAAAATTGGATGAAAGTTAATTTGACAAGTTAATGTGATTAACCTAAATATTACATAAATAATTTATATAATCAACCAATTAAATTTATTTAATTGAGTCTATACATGTTTGGATTTATGGACATATTTGGAACCTATATTTAGTCTTTTGGTATTTTTGGAAAATAGGGCATGCATGTCCTGCCTCTCTACTATCTATTGTAATTTCTCCTCTCATCTAATTCCCTTCAAATTAGTTGAAGTTTTCTTTAGTAGTATAGAAATTGATATTGATGTAATTTCAAGGCGCCAAGGAGAAGACGGAGGACCTAAAGAGAAATATGTGATAGTTAGTATTTCCCTAGGTTTGATCTTTTATTCCGTTTCTTGCTCAACGGAATAATTTAGATAATCTGTCCATAACTACCAATGTAAATTGTATGTGTTTGATGTATGCTAAAGCAAATCAAGACTAGGTTAGATTATGAGACTTAAAATAAAAATCTCTCACTAATCAAAAGTTAAGTAAATAAGCAAGTTATTAAAATCGGTTGCCCCTCCCTAATATTATAATCCAATTGGCAGAATTTAGGGACTTTGGGTTGTTGAGCAAACTCAAGCTCGGGTCTTATGGGTAACACCTGGATTATTGAAAATTGTTTTCACGAATATGGGGTAATACTTAAATTAGATTATGATAATTGGATGAGCAAACTCAAGTTGTTATAAACTAATGGGCAATATTGTTAGGATTAATATGAATGCATATTAGTTACTAATATGGTTAGTAACCCAATAACCTAGGAATCATATTGTTAATGTGATCGATTACATGAATCTACCTAACAAATGAGACTAGCTTGTTGAGCAAACTCAAGGTGAAATTTCAGGAGTTAGGATCCTAGCTCACTAAAGGATTTGTGAAATTCTTCGAATTAATATGGAGGGCTATTAATTTGGCAAAATAGTGGGAGCAATTTAAAATAAAATTAAAAGACCTATAATTTTAAATTGATATACTTTAAAGCAAATGAATAACATACGTTTACTCTTTCTCACTCTCAGGTTAAATTAAAACACACTCCTAAAATCATGACTAAAACCAATCTGCAAAATATACTTACCGATAACAAGTTGAACGGTTCAAACTTCACCGACTGGTATCGCAACCTCAAAATCGTTTCGAAGTTCCATAAGATAGGGTATGTACTTGATACATCAATACCCCCTACCCAGCTGATGATGCTCCCATCGAAGAGATCGATGCTTACCAGAAGCATAAGTCTGATGACGATCACACAGAATGCATCATACTTGCATCAATGACACCAGAATTGCAAAGGCAACATGAGGAGATGGATGCCTATTCCATTGTCGCGCACCTGAAAGAGTTGTTTGGGAAACAGACTCGGTGCGAACGCTATGAGATATCAAAGATGTTGTATCGATGCAGAATGTAAGAGGGAACATCTGTGATGACACATTGTGTCAAGATGATTGGCTATATTACCAAGCTTTCTAATATTGGATTCGCGATGGATCATGAACTAAGTGTAGACTTACTTCTTCAATCCCTCCCAGAGAGTTATTCACAGTTCATCATGAACTACCAAATGAATGACTTGCAAACCTCTCTTGAAGAGCTTGCAAACATGCTCAAGACGGTTGAGCCTAATATGAAGAAAGACAAGGCAATACCAACTCTTGTCATTGAGGGATCAAGGAAGAGGAAAAGGAACCCTCCCAATCCTAGACATCCCAAGAAGGGCAAGAGGGCCATGCCAACTAAAGCTAAGGGGAAGCAAGTGAAGAAGCCCAAAGGAGAGTGCCACTTTTGTGGCAAAGACGGGCATTGGAGTACCTATCCTCCCTCAAGAAGGGAAAAGACGGTGCTTCTACATCTGGTATGTTCTATATTAAAATAAATACAATTTCACAGTCCGAATCTTGGGTATTGGATACCAGATGTGGATCTCATATTTGTACAAATATGCAGGAACTAAGGCAGGCAGACTAGGGAATTGAAGAAGGGAGACATAAATTTGCGAGTTGGGAATGGAGCAAGAGTTGCAGCGCTCACAATTGGAGATTATGTTTTAAATTTGCCTTCTGGGCTTGTAATAGAATTAAGGAACTGTTTGTATGTTCTAGAGATGTCTAGAAACATTATTTCTATTAGCTATCTTGTTGATGATGGCTTTAATATTTCAATAAAGAACAAAATTTGTGAGTTTTATAGAAATGGGATTTTCTATTTTTCAGGAATATCATAAAATGGGATTTATGTTTTAGATGATAAGATTTCTGTTTTCACAATTGATACCAAAAGGCATAAGCTAGATAATTCAACTTACTTGTGGCATTGTCGTTTATGCCATATAAACAAAAGACGAATGCTTAAGCTACATCAAGATGGGCTTATAGATTCAGTTGATTGTGAATCAATGGAAACATATGAAGCGTGTTTAAAAGGAAAAATGACAAAGACACCCTTTAGCAATAAAGGTGAGCGTGTATCAGACACTCTAGGATTAATACATTTAGATGTATGCGGTCCTATGTCAGTCCAAGCAAGAGGAGGATTCAGATACTTCATTAGCTTCATAGATGACCATTCTAGATATGGTTATGTTTATTTGATGAAGCACAAGTCAGAAGCTTTTGACAAATTTAAATGCTTCAAGAATGAAGTAGAGAATCAAACAGGAAAGAAAATTAGATACTTCGATCAAATCGAGGTGGTGAATATCTTTCAGATGATTTTCTGAATTATCTAACTGAATGTGGGATTCGCTCACAATGGACACCTCCTTATACACCACAACAGAATGGTGTATCCTAAAGGAGATACCATAACTTATTGGATATGGTACGATCCATGATGAGCACAACATTACTTCCAAGACGTTCTGGGGCTATGCCTTAGAAACTGCCCTGTTTACCCTAAATCGAGTACCAACTAAATTCGCCAGTTCCACACTATATGAATTGTTCATTGGTAGGAAACCTATTTTCTCATTTATGAGAATACGGGGTTGTTCAACATTTGTCAAACGTATGGCATCAGATAAATTGGATGCTAAATCTGATAAGTGTTTCTTTATAGGATACCCTAAGGAAACTTTGGGGTATTACTTCTATCATCCAGATAAACAGAAAGTAATAGTATCCAAACATTCAATGTTTCTAGAGAAAGAGTTTCTCGAAACACAAACGGGAAGCATGATTGAACTTGAGGAAGTTCAAGAAGAAACACCAGCTGAAACAACAGAGGCGATTGAGGAACCCGAAGCAGTCCCATTGGATGAGACTCAAGTGCCACTACCTACTCGTAGATCACAAAGAGTTCGTGAACTCCCAGTTAGATATGGTTTTCTAGTGGGAGATGATGATGAGGTTCCCGTGTTAGATGACGAACCCGAAAACTACGAAGAGGCTCTCACCAATCCACATTCCAAAGCATGGCTTGAGGCCATGAATTCTGAAATGGATTCCATGTATACCAACCAAGTATGGACTTTGGTTGATCCACCCGAAAGGATAAAACCCATTGGGTGCAGGTGGATCTTTAAGAAGAAGACCGACATGGATGGAAAGGTTAACACCTACAAAGCTAGGTTAGTAGCGAAAGGATACCGTCAGAAACAAGGAGTTGATTATGATGAAACTTTCTCTCCAGTAGCCATGTCCAAATCAATCAGAATTACGCTCGCTATTACCGCTCACTACGATTACAAGATTTGGCAAATGGATGTGAAAACAACTTTCCTAAATGGAAACCTGCTTGAGGATGTATATATGATGCAACCTGAAGGTTTCACATCGAAGGATGCAACCAAGGTTTGCAAACTTCAGAGATCAATTTATGGACTCAAGCAAGCATCAAGGAGCTGGAATAAGCATTTTGATGAAACCATAAAACAATTTGGTTTCGAACAAAACTGCGAAGAAGCTTGTATTTACAAGAAAGTTAGTGGGAGCTCAGTAGCATTTCTCATACTATATATGGACGTCATATTACTGATGGGAAATGACATAGCTCTGCTACAGTCGGTGAAAGTATGGTTATCTGGTAACTTCTCCATGAAAGACCTAAGTGAAGTAGCTTATATATTAGGGATAAAGATCTATAGAGATAGATCAAGAAGACTGTTTGGTCTTTCACAAGCTACATACATTAAAAAGGTGCTAAAGCGGTTTAGCATGCTTGAATCGAAAAGAGGTAACTTACCCATGAGACATGGGATGAAGTTAAATAATCATCAGTGTCCTAAAACGGAAGATGATAAGAAACATATGGTTGTAGTTCCTTATGCCAGTGCGATTAGTTCGATTATGTATGCTATGCTATGCACTAGGCCTGATGTAGCATTCGCATTGAGCATACCGAGTCACTATCAAGGAAACCCAAGTGATGAGCACTAGAATGCTGTCAAGAACATTCTTAAGTACTTGAGAAGGACAAAAGACATGTTCCTAGTGTACAGAGAAGGGGAACTGAAAATAGAGGGATTTTCAGACGCCAGTCATCTCACGGATGAGAATGATTTTAGATCCCAATAAGGATACCTGTTTATCTTGAATGGAGGTGCGGTCAGTTGGAAGAGTTCCAAGCAGGGAAGTGTGGCTTTCTCTACGACCGAGTCTGAGTACATCGCAGCTGCGGAGGCAACAAAGGAAGTGATTTGGATTAAGAAGTTCATCACTGAACTTGGTGTGGTGCCTGACATTGTAAATCCCACTACTTTGTACTGTGATAAAAATGGAGCCATTGCACAAGCAAAGGAACCACGGTCTCATAATACATCCAAGCATTACCTTAAGTGATACCACCTTGTAAGAGAGATTGTTGCAAGAGGAGATGTGAGAATAGAAAGAGTACCTACAGAGGACAACGTAACAAATCAGTTGACAAAGCCCTTAACCTAGAAAGTACATGATCGTCATCTGAGTTCTACTGGGATAAGTTGTAGAAACAATTGGCTTTAGTCCAAGTGGGAGTATGTTGGGGTTTAGTGTCCTATGGTCAATTGTTCTAGGATATAAACCAGTTGTAAATGAATTTTTCTTTATATCATTTGTTTTAATAAGATATGGTTTTCAAACTATATAAAGGCATTTACTTTTAAGAACTAAATAAGCCAAATAAAAGGAAATCCTTAAGTTTATTTAAAGTGATTATAAAGTGTTCATACAAGCATGAAGTGAGACAAAACATTATAATAAACTAATAAGCTTAAAACCACCCCCAGTCAAGTAATATATTTTGAATAGGGATTGATATAATACTGTAGAGACTTGCATGTAACAATGTTTTCTGTCGAGACAGAGAGCTGATCTCACAAAATTCAGATATGCAGATATCTGGACAGTTACATGAATCCAATGAAGGAGTTCATTAGGATTGGGGACCCGACTTGAGATAACAGGATGGATGGATTTATCCTTGTCACATGTTCATCACATTGGTATTAATAGGTATAAGTAATCCTCAGACTCAAAGGAATGTTAATTAGTGATTCTGGATTATGAAATGTGATGCTTTGACTCTGTTCAAACACGATCCATAACAGAGATGACTCTAGGGTGTGTGCAGGCAGGCGTTGGGTATCACAGGAAATAATTGCAGGATAGTTAACATTGGATTGAGCATTTGTCACTCCTGATAAATTGGAGATACGTCCAAGGATCGCTTGTGGAAGACTTAACTCTAAATCCTTGCGAGGTGATAGCTTAAGACTTGAAATGGAGATTTCACTTAACCTATTTATTCGGAGTGAACTCAGCCTGTACAAGTAAAACGAACATCTCGCTATATGTGACTTGACATAATCCATAGTCATAAGATTCTGTTCAAGGATGTAGTTGATAAATGATCGAATTATACTGTAACTAATATGGAAAGGTCAACGATGGAATCAACATGTCTTCTTATAACTCTGGGGGAATGTTTACGGTTCTGCCTATCACAGTCCTCGCACTCATTCTGTTATACAAAGATTAAATGTAATTTTAGGAAATTAATTTAATAGTTGTATACGGGTAGTAGTAATAAGAACCTAATGGGTCACACATAAGACTTGGAACCAAAAAGAGGAATGGATGTTAATTAATTGATGGAAGCCCAACTAAGTCCACTAAGGCCCAAATATAGGGGGGCGAAATCCATGTGTATTAGACACATGTGGGATTAATTTAATTTTGACAATTTTAATTAGATTATAATTGTGGATTAAATTAATTATAGGATAATTTAATTAGAAGGTTTATTGTGATTATATTACTTCTAGTTATTATCCTATTAAATAAGTTAATATTATCTTATAATTAATATTCGGATATAATTATAGATAATAATAAATAAGAGTTTTATTCCGGATACAACTCTTAATTAGTAACCTAATTCTATCTAACTAGGGTTTAGATACAAGAGTTATAAATACCCCTCCCCCTACATATTTCGACCAGCCAAGACCATCCCGAGGAGAGAGAAATTTGACCCCTACTGTAGAGGACCGATTTTCCACCACTTGCTTCCATTCAATTGATTTCATCTCGTTCTCTTTATCCTTGATCTTGTGTTGATTTATTAGAGGCAATCTATTTTGGCTGCTATTCATTGGTTGAGATTCTAACTTGTTTGATCTTGTCTTTTGGTTTGTGCTCGTGAACTCGGAACTAGAGTTAAGGGAACTTCGCTAGCAACGATAGATAGTTCTTCTAAAAGGTATTTCCTTCTATCATTCTTTGTATGAAATAACGATTAACAGATCTTGGTTTGAGGAAATAGGTTAAAAAATTTATATTTCCGCTGCCAAACGTTTGCCTATTTTCCTTCAGAGAGGATGTAGAACACGGATGGCATCTTTTTTTGGGTTGTGTTTTTGCGATAGATTCTTGGTTAAAAGTTAATCTAACGCCGCCTGGTAGTGAATGAGAATGGGTGGAGGACTGGACTCTCGACATGTTGAGTTCTGTAACAACAGAAGAAGCACGTTGGAGGGTAATGGTGATGTGGGCGATCTGGTCATATAGAAATCCGAGGGTCTAGTCGGGTGTGGTGGAGGCCGCGGAACGAGTGGTGGATAGAGCAGAAGGATGGCGAGCAAAATGGCTGAAGGAACAGGGGGAGAGAAAGAAATTGCAGCAGGGGGTGGAAAACACGACGCTGGTATGTTGGAAACATTCGAGTGTAGGCGAGTATAAATGCAACGTTGACGCATCTCTGTTCGTCGATTCGGGAGAATTTGGTACGGGAGCAGTTATGCGTGGGGAGCGAGGCGTCTTTGCTGCGTGATTTAGCTATTTTCAATTTGGCAGCTGATAGCGCGGCGCCTAGTAGGTAAATATGTGGATGGGTGAAATATAAGTATGATGTGTTACGTGTGTGTGCTTTTAAAATCTACTAGACGCTACTACTTAGGGGCAAGTGTACCCCGTCGTATCAAGTAATAATCTGGTTAAGACTGGGTATCGAATCCGCGGGATTTATAACCACAAGTATTAAACTACTCGGTTCTATTCGTTATCTAAGCGGTGAATACTTTAGGTTGGTTTGGGTAATGACTACAAACTACTCCTAAACTATGGTGAGACAGATTTATATAACCAAAACTCTAAAGAAGTGATACGGGTGGGGATCAAAAACTAGGGCCCGTAAGTTTCGTGGCTTATCAATTCCTACGGTTTCCGGTGCGTCACTTCTGGTAGGGCAACACCTATATGGTTCCCTAAAGATAACCCGAGAGGGCGTCAGTAATTGTGTCCCCCTACACAATAATGAATTACGAATATCAAAACAAGTGATAAATTACAACACGTATAGAGAAACGGAAATTGCAAATCATATATTATAAATATGGAACGCGTAAATGTGGAATACAACCAAGCCTAGTACATAGGAAGAGTACAAGCTAATTAGCAAGTAAAAAGGGGAGAATCGGCCCTTGGAACTAGCTAACCGGACTCAAGGCCGTCTCTTAGGTCTTGGAGGTGGAACTCTCGAGCTTGGTGGAAGAGGATGGAACAGAACTTCGATGGAGTGACGAAATAAGTGAACAAGCTCTCAAGGTGGTAGAGTTTAGTTACATAAAATCTGAATGAATAAAATGAGTGCTAATCACTCTTATTCTTGGTTGTCAAAACCGGACCGATCAAAAAACCGAAAGAGCTAAAGGGTTAAAGGTTTAAGGTTGAATTAGACTTAAACCGTAATTAAAAAATCCTATAAATTAAGTTTTGTTTTTTGTTTGAAAAAATGATTTAAGTTTTATTTAACCTATTAATATAACATATCTTGAAATTTGTAGATTATTAATCTCCTTATTTGGATAATTGCAACATTTTGATTAGATTATAATTTTAATTAAACATGGCACAGATTCATTCAAAGCTTTAAATGTGTTTTTCTTTTTTAAGTGCATGCATGAATACATTAATTATTACTAGTTTAAAAAAAATCACTACTATTATTTATTTATAGTATTACGTTAATCACTTATCAAAGTTAATGAATTTGAATTAAAGTATTCTCTTTTAATTGGATGGATGATGGACTAATTAATGTAATTTGAAATTAATTTTTGATTTCAGAAAAAATAATTACACCTTCTACTGAACCGTTCCAACCACAAAACTGTGACCGGGTTTCCAGTTTGATGGTTCAACCGGCCGGTTCAATGGTTTTTTAGCGGTTTTTCACGTTGCAAAATATTAGGTACTTCCGGACCGTTTTACCTACCGGGTCCGGTTGAACCGGGTTTATCCGGTCGGGTCGGTCCGATTTTGATAACCTTGCTCTTATTTATACACATCAAGTTCGGGGGTAGAATCGTAAATACACAAGTTACAAGTAAGAATTCACATTTGCGATGCAGGTTTCATATGGTACGCCCCGTGTGGATAGGAGGACGCCCCGCGTGTCTGTCATTTACCCATCCCGTTGAAGCTTTCTCTTACGCGTGGACTGATTTCAGAGGAGTTGACTCATCCACGCTCCGCGTAGACCAGGGTACGCCCGCGTGGGTGAGTCTCTAGAACTTCGGATTGAAGCATTTCTCTTGTACGCCCCGTGTGTATCTGGGGCGCCTCGCGTGGTTGAGCTCCTGCAACAAATGTCACTATTTCACACCTTGCACGCCCCGCGTGGTAGGTGTTGACTGTGTGGGAACGTGCAGGTTGACTGCCGTGACTTAGTGGGAATTGCTCTTCGCCTCGCGTGTAGTTTTCCATGCCCCGCGTACCTGCTGGATTATCAATTGTTCATTCTTAACCCGTACCTGCAAAATACGACTTCCGAGAACCGAATTAGCTTAATGTTTTATTTTTCTGAAATTAATCAAAAGTAAAGGAAATTCATTAAAAGCATAAGTTTTGTTTTATTTTGTTATTTAATTAAAAACACACTTATTTTTATAATTAAACTTAATTATTAGCTCAAAATTAATCCGTAAATCACGCTAAAAGATAGGGACAAAACGTCCCTATCAACCTCCTCGGACTTTAAAGTTTTACTTGTCCTCAAGTAAAGAAATTCGAAAGACAAGGGATTGATACGATTAAGAAACAAACATCCGGTTGGTTTAACTAAGTGCGTGATTTCAAAACCAAGGTTTAAGAAAAGTTTTAAACGAGCACTTACGTAAGCGGATGAGTGGCCAAACTTATTTGAAACCTCCATGATCAAACTTAATAGGCAATATTAACGGGGATTGATTATCTTTTGAGAACTCAATTATACCTCACCAAGGTATTTCACTTTTAATGCTCAATTTTTGGTGGGTTGGTGTTTGTATGCTCTTCTTTGTACTTACTCAAAGTCATCCCGAATTTGCATGTTCATCCGAGTTTTTCCACCTATATTATGGCCGGGCAATATTAAAAATGAACCCGGAGGGGGATTGTAATGTAGGTGGGCTTTTTAGTGGTGAGTGGTTAATATTAGGAACTCGAGTCTGAATACCGATTTTGGTGATTGCATCATCTTTTTACCATTTTGTCCTAGCAAACACGAAAGATAGTTTTTGAAATTGCTCGAGTGGAGCTTGAGAATGCCTATTTTGCTCTCTATTTTTGCTTTATTTATTTTTCTTTTCTTTTTATTCGAGAGTGGCATAAAAACGATTTCAAAGATTACTTGTGCTTTCTTGCTAGAGGCTTAGCTTGTTTCGGGTCTTTTTGATGCATTTGATTTTAGTATTCAAACAAGAGGAAAAAAGGTTAAGTGTTAAAAGGGTGTTAGCAAAGAAGTTGGTCAATAGGCTCGAGGGGGCCTTCCTAGAGGTTTATGAAAACGAAGAAAAATAATTAAGAAAGAATTAGCCTAAGTGGGTTCGTTTTATCATCTATTGCCCCTTTTACCAAAACAAGTGTACTTAACTCGGTATTTGATGCAAACTCTATGAATTGAGTGAAGAAAAAGCCCTCAAAATTTTGTGAAGAAAAATAGAGTTCTCGTACGAACTCTTTTAGGCTCAAAATACCTCACATAAATTTCGGGTTTATTTGTGTACTTTCAAGTTCTTGTAAAATTCTCAAAAATCTCGTCTTTATTGCCTTTTTAAATTTCATTATGGAGATAATTCGTGGGTTAGGACTCAATGCTTTTGTTAGGTGAAAATCTTGATTATGCATAAACTCCCTAGCTTCGAAATCAAGACTTAACGTTTTTACTTTTAAGGAGAAACAACGGAACTTTTAATTTATTTCCGAGGGAGGTGATGTGTCGGGGAAAGTTTTGAACCAATGATTTAGTTTAATTATTTTGTTTATTTTTATTTGTATTTTTATTTTTGTTTTTGTGATTTTTATCTTTGTTTTTATTTTGCTCCGACTTTAATATTTTGGCCGTTTTTAAATGATACCACGCGGGGCTTGGTTTTAGCTATGCTTCGCGTGGTACGTATAAAAAACGAACATAACTTGCAGAGGCATGGTTATGCGGGGCGTGCCCTAGGGCGCGCTCTGCGTGAACCGTGATTCTAGCAATTTATCAACTCAGAGACTGGTTGACGCGGGGCTTGCCCAAAGGTACGCTCCGCGTGAACCTTATTGCTGCACTAAAATTAAACGTTAAAAATGGTACGAAAATGTACTAAACATGGAAACATAAAAATGAACTCCAAAATATATATATTAATATATAAATAACAACGAAAAAATAAAAACAAAGATAACGTGCAAAACAAACTAAGTGCGGGGTTGCACGTCCATCCGCGTGACTAAAATAGACGTTAATTCCAAAAACGTCTAAAAACAAAAAGAACACAAAAACATAAAAATAAAAATAAAAACAAAAAGAACTAAAGTTGAGGCGGAGGAGGATTCCCGTGAATGTTGAAATGGGTGAAGAAGGTGTTGGTGAAAGCCTCAAAGCTTGCCCGATCCGCTTACCTTTGAGCTTCGAGCGTGTCCAAAGCGTGTGGCAAGGGCGGCTTGGTCCATGAGGTGATAGGCCTCAAGAGCATCAAACCGGGCATTCATGGTAGCCCAGTCTTGCCGTTGGTTGCCTTCCAATATGTCCAACCGAGCATGAATCGATTGGAAGTCGGGGTTGGTGGAGAAGGAAGGACCGGTCGGAATGTCACCCAAATCATTGAAGTCATACACCAAATCCCATTCCCCCACTTCTTGTTGGTGGCCGGCACCCGAGCTCTCACCCGTACCAGAGGTACGACGATGGAGAGTTTTGAAAGCATTTTTGTCCAAAGGACGGGGGTCAAAATGGGGTAGGCGATTAAGGGCCTCTTGACCGAGAGCGGAGGAGGCGTAGATGGTGACCAAGTGCCCCAAACCCAACCCGGCACGCCTCTTAGAGTTCATTTGTCGGAGCATGGTCTCGACAAGGAGGGAGAGATCGAAGGCGAGCCTCTTCTCACAGCAATAGATGGCAAGAAGCTCGAGCTTGTTGACCTTGTTTGCCTCGACTTTCCCCGAGAAGTAATAGTTGAGGAACCAGTGGAGGAGTTGGAGGATTGGGTTGCGGATGAGACTCGGGTGGAGATTGGAGATGTCAAATTTTTCCAACCCCGTAATGGACTTCCAAAAATCACGGGGGGTGACTTCGGTAGGACAATCAGTGAGGCTGACCTCCGTTTGGTGGGTGAAATGGTTGCGGATCCAAGCCGTGTTGAGGGAGTAGGGTTGATTTTGGAGGCAGAAGGTAAGGACATAGTTGCCTAGGATCCCGATGGCGGTGAGAGTGGTGAAGAACTCGTGCACCAAGGAAGGGTACATGCGGTGGCATGCACGGAAATGGTCGTGCCATACAAGAGCACGAAGACGATCTTCGAAGTCACGACCAACGTTGTGGTGGTCAAGGGCGTCGAGGTTGATATACGGCAGAGCCATGACGGGGGAAGGGGAGACATTTTGGTAAGTTCGCCCCTCCGCTTCGGTGAGGATATGGAATGAGGCATGGTATTGGAGTGTGAGAGGTGGAATTTCATCGGTTTCAGGTGGTGGTGGTGTTTGGTCGGAGTAGAAGGAGCGAGTACGAGAGGATCGTGGGTTACGTTCGTTGGCGGATCTCTTGTGACGAGTCATGATTAGGGGAGTTGAGTGATTTTGGACAAAGTGAGGGAGATAGAGTGGATGTGAGGGGGAAAGGAGAGGAGAATATTGAGGATTATATAGGGAGAGAGGTGGGAATCCAAGCAGTTCTCGGATTCCCAGGAGGCACGTGGGGCGTGATGGGGCCACGCCCCGCATGTCTGCGTCTCTCACTGAAAATTGGTCGAATGAGATCACGGTATGTGGGGCTTGCCAGGAGACATACCCCGCGTACTTCGGTCTCTGACCAAAAATTGCGCAAAGAATGGGCGACATGCGGGGCTTGCTAGGGGGGCACGCCCCGCGTGCCTGAGATTTCAGACATAAACGGTCAGGAATTTGAAATGTTTTTGGGTTTTAATATTTTTAATTTTTTGGGGGGTTTTAAATGTTAATTAATTGAAGGAATTAATTGGGGGATTAATGGGAAATGAATGAGGGGGAAGTCAATGTGTTTTAATTTTGAATTAATGAAGGGTTTTAATTGGAGGAGATGAGAGGTGGAGTGGAGAAGTGGGAAAAATTAATGGGGAAGAGGGAAGAGTGATGTGAGTGGTGGAAGAAGGAGGTGGAGTGTGAGGTTGGAAAAGATAGGGGGAAAGCTGCCATGGGGAGTTGCAATTCGCAACTCCCCCAGGACACGCGGGGCGTGGTATGGGGGCACGCTCCACGTGACCTGTATGTGGGCAACGTATTTGTGATTTTATTTCCTTAAATCCTATAGGTCTAAAGACACGTGGAGCGTAATTGAGGGCACGCTCCACGTGAGGTGTTTTTAGCAAGTTGTTTTTGCCAGAAACTCGTTTACGCGGGGCTTGCCTATTTGCAAGCCCCGCGTGAACTTTTGGATTAAAAGGGATTTGTTTTTCTTTTGTGGGTTTTGTAATTTTTTTGTTGGTTATGATTGAGGTTTTAATTAAAAGTACAAAACGAGCGCGAAAGAAAAATAAAACTCAGAAGGTGAAAAATCTTAGAAATCGAAAGGAAACGAAAACACGCAAGAAAATGAAATTGAAAACGTGTATGATACATATAAACAAAGGTTTGGAGAACGCAAACCGGTGCTACATTTATAGTCGGAGTAGCTCAACTTTCTCAATGGGTGTGACTATTGCAGGATGTCCGAATTAGAACCCAACGGATCCGAACCTTTACCGTTAAGGAGAGTTATTGCTTGTCCGGATTCTCTATTTTTGGCTCGTGGGTTTTGCTCGGTGTTTGTCGGGAGAGTTCCTAGCTGCCTCTCCTATTGGTGACGATTTAAATGAGCCACTTGGTGACTCAAATCCCTGCAAAACACCTCATTATCGGCAAGACGTGTTTGAATGTCCTTTAGCAAGGAAGTTACCGATTGGCCTTGCACGTTGTTGGGAGGTTGGGCATTTCGACCGCTGGAAACATTATGTGACTGGCCTAGCCCATGCTCCCTATACTCTTGATGAAAGTCGGGTGGGGGCCTCAATACATTATTGTTATTATCGTACGACAAGTTAGGATGTTGGTATCGAGGTCTCCACCCGTTATCATTATTATTGTGGTGGTGTGTGTTTGGGTAGGAGTTAGAGTTAGAGTTGTACCTTTGGTTACCTCCTACGTAACTTACATTTTTGGTGTCGCCGGCAAAAGGGCTACCGATATGGCAATTATGTCCGTCATGATCTCCACCACAGTGATTGCACATCAGGACTTGTGCATCTTTGTTGAGGCTTAGCTGTGCTATCAAAGCGTCTAGTTTCTTATTCATCTCGACCATGGAACTCTTTAGAGCCTCTTTCTCCATGGCGAATGCTTGATGTCGTGGTGGTCCGACAAGCCGATCTTCTTACCACTGGATGCTTTTTCTTACAAGCTCGTTGATGAGCTCGTATGCTTCGCTTGCCGATTTCCTAAACAGGTCCCCACCTGCTGCGGAATCCACGGTAGCACGATTAGTAGGCGTTAACCCATGATAAAAAAAGTACTTACAAGATCGTGCTTGGGGATGTCGTGGTGCAGGCAACTTCGAAGCAATTTTCGGAACCTCGTCCAAGCCGCATGAAGGGCCTCGTACTCGAGTTGCCGAAAGAAAGTGATGTCATTGTGCAACTTCGCCATTTTGGAAGGCGGAAAGTAATAGGAGAGAAACTCCTTCTCGAGTTTGTCCTATGACGTGATAGTGCCGGCTTCCAAAGAGTGCAACCACTCCAACGTTTGGCCTGTCAAAGAGAAAGGAAAAAGTTTTAGACGTACGACCTCAACCGGGACACCATTTTACCGAGAAGTATCAGCACACATAAGAAATTTATCAGGGTGTTCGTTAGGGTTCTCATGAAGTTCTCCTCCGAATTGACCGAGTTGTTGGATCAATTGGATAATGCTAGTCTTTATTTCATATGTGTTGGCCGGGATGGTGGGGGCGACAATTCTGTTGCGATAGTATGGCCTATGTGGAGCTAGGATCTCCATCATTGTCCGTGTGTCATTGCGTCCTCCGTTCCGGATGTTGTTCACCGGCGGGTTGGTTGGGTTGGCTTCATTGTTGACGTTGGCCATCTTTTCTCTCCAAATCCTACAAAGAGTACGTTCAATTTCAAGATCAATAGGAACAAGAGTATCACTCCGAGATTGGGTGAGCATAAACTATTGAAAGAAAAATAAAGAAGAAAATATGAACAAGAAAGAATGTTGTTAGTATATAAAGAATTTATACAAAAAGAATGCTTAGACTAACAATAAAACATTTTTGTCTAATATTGTGAGAAAATATAAATCCCCGGCAACGGCGCCAAAAACTTGATAGCGCGGCGCTTAGTAGGTAAATATGTGGATGGGTGAAATATAAGTATGATGTGTTACGTGTGTGTGCTTTTAAACTCTACTAGACGCTACTACTTAGGGGCAAGTGTACCCCGTCGTATCAAGTAATAATCCGGTTAAGACCAGGTATCGAATCCGCGGGATTTATAACCACAAGTATTAAACTACTCGGTTCTATTCATTATCGAAGCGGTGAATACTTTAGGTTGGTTTGGGTGACGACTACAAACTACTCCTAAACTATGGTGAGACAGATTTATATAACCAAAACTCTAAAGAAGTGATATGGGTGGCGATAAGTTATAAATATAATAAACAATGACTCTGAATATATACGATTGATAATTTACTCTTGCAAAGACGACTAAGTGTAGACCGATCGACCGACCCGTGAAGTGCTTAGACTACGTGATTCCTCCTAAAGGCGTGTCTAATGCTGGGGATCAGAAACTAGGGCCCGTAAGTTCTGTGGCTTGTCAATTCCTAGGGTTTCCAGTGCGTCACTTCCGGTAGGGCATCACCTATATAGTTCCTTAAAGATAACCCGAAAAGGCGCCGGTAATCGTGTCCCCCTACACAATAATCAATTACGAATATCAAAACAAATAATACATATCAACACGTATAGAGAAACGGAAATTGCAAATCATATATTATAAATATGGAACGAAAAATGTGGAATACAACCAAGCCTAGTACATAGGAAGAGTGCAAGCTAATTAGCAAGTAAAACGGGGAGAATCGGCCCTTGGAACTAGCTAACTGGACTCAAGGCCATCTCTTAGGTCTTGGAGGTGGAACTCTCGAGCTTGGTGGAAGAGGATGGAACGGAACTTCGACAGAGTGACGGAATAAGTGAACAAGCTCTCAAGGTGGTAGAGTTTAGTTACATAAAATCTGAATGAATAAAATGAGTGATAATCACTCTTATTTATACACATCAAGTTCGGGGGTAGAATCGTAAATACATAAGTTACAAGTAAGAATTCACATTTACAATGCAGGTTTCACATGGTACGCCCCGCGTGGATAGGAGGAGGCCCCTCGTGTCTATCATTTACCCATCCCGTTGAAGCTTTCTCTTATGCGCGGACTGATTTCAGAGGAGTTGACTCATCCATGCTCCACGTAGACCAGGGTACGCCCCGCGTGGGTGAGTCTCTGGAACTCCGGATTGAAGCATTTCTCTTATACGCCCCGCGTGTATCTAGGGACGCTCCGCGTGGTTGAGCTCCTAGAACAAATGTCACTATTTCACACCTTGCATGCCCCGCGTGCTTTGCTCTACGCCTCGCGTGGTAGGTGTTGACTGTGTGGGAACGTGCAGGTTGACTGCCGTGACTTAGTAGGAATTGCTCTTCGCCCCGCGTGTAGTTTTCCAAGCCCCGCGTACCTGCTGGATTATCAATTGTTCATTCTTAACCCGTACCTGCAAAATACGACTTTCGAGAACCGAATTAACTTGATGTTTTATTTTTCTGAAATTAATCAAAAATAAAGGAAATTCATTAAAAGCATAAGTTTTGTTTTATTTTGTTATTTAATTGAAAACACACTTATTTTTATAATTAAACTTAATTATTAGCTCAAAATTAATCCGTAAATCACGCTAAAAGATAGGGACAAAACGTCCCTATCAGCATCCCATCGGTTTTATTGGCGTAGGGGATTGCGTTGTTAGAGGCGATTAGATGGTGTGACAGGCTAGAGTTGCAGCATGTTATTTTTTAATCAGATTCCAAGGGTATTGTTGATCGACTCAAAAGAGGAAGCATTGACGGTTCAGAAGTTGGAGGTGTGGTTGTGGACGTTTGCAACCTATTACTAGAACACCAGGATTATTCTGTGGCTTTTGTGCCAAGATTAGCGAACGGAGTGGCTCATAGCATGATTCGCCATGCTCGTTCCAATGCTAATTTTTTTAGTGACACTTCGATTCCTAGTTTTTACATTTTGCGATTTGTAATGACACTCGTTCCAATGCTAATTAAAGTAAAACACACATATAGAGTGGGAGGAGGACTCCCTGAATACCTGATCTTCACGTTGTATGCCTCCACATCGACTGCAAGCGTAGATCTCCCGGCGTGGTTCTTCGTTCCCGGTCTTCAAGTTGACCATCCAACCCTAGCCTATACATCGACCGCAGGTATATAGCTCTTTCTAGCGACCCTAGTCTAAAAATCGACCGCAGGTATGTAACTCTTTCTAGCGACCCTAGTCTAAATCGACCGCAGGTAAAATTGCTCTTTCTAGCGACCCTAGTCTAAAAAAATCGACCGCAGGTAGGTAGCTCTTTCTAGCGACCCTAGTCTAAAAATCGACCGCAGGTAAAGTTGCTCTCTCTAGCGACCCTAGTCTTTAAATCGACCGCAGGTAAAGTTGCTCTTTCTAGCGACCCTAGTCTTTACGTTGACCGCAGGTAAAGTTGCTCTTTCTAGTTACCCTAGTCTTTATCTCGACCGTAGGTAAAATTGCTCTTTCCGGCTACCCTAGTTTCTAAATCAACCGCAGGTAAAATTGCTCTTTCCAGCTACCCTAGTTTCTAAATCAACCGCAGGTAAAATTGCTCTTTCCAGCTACCCTAGTCTTTATCTCGACCGCAGGCGTTTTCTTGTTTTGTAGATCTCCAAATCGAACATTCGACCCTAATCTATACATCGATCGCAGGTGTCCTTTCGTTTGTATATCTCCAAATCAACTGTTCGACCCTAATCTATACATCGATTGCAGGCGTCCTCTCGTTTTGTATATCTCTAAATCAACCGTTCAACCCTAATCTATACATCGATCGTGGGCGTCCTCTCGTTTTGCATATCTTTAAATCAACCGTCCAACCCTAATCTATACATCGATCGCGGGCGTCCTCTCGCTTTGCATACCTCAAAATCCATCGTTTTACCCTAATCTCTACATCGATCGCAGGCGTTTTCTTGTATCGTAGATCTCCAAATCGAACATTCGACCCTAATCTATACATCGATCGCAGGCGTCCTTTCGTTTGCACATCTCCAAACCAACCGTTCGACCCTAATCTCTACATCGATTGCAGGCGTCCTTTGTTGATGATAGCTGGGCTTTATCACTCGTCCGAGAGTTTTTGACCGCAGTCGCTTTGATATTTGGGCTTTATCACTCGTCCGAGAGTTTGTGACCGCAATCGCTTCTTTTTACCAGGATCGTCTGCGTTTGACCGGAATCGATGATGTCGTAAACCGAAGTCCGTAGTAGGGCCTGTGCCTATTGATGATGCCGTAGACCGCAGTCCGTAGCGGGGCCTGTGCCCGTTGGTGGTGCCGTAGACCGCAGTCCGTAGCGGGGCCTGTGCCCATTGGTGATGCCGTAGACCGCAGTCCGTAGCGGGGCCTGTGCCCATTGATGATGCCGTAGACCGCAGTCCGTAGCGGGGCCTGTGCCCATTGATGATGCCGTAGACCGCAGTCCGTAGCGGGGCCTGTGCCCCTTAATCGAATTTTAATTTACCTATCGGAGCCTGCCTAAACTCGCACGGATTTCTTGGAGCTATCCGAGTATTTCTGCATGCGGCTCGACTTGAGTCACGCCCATCACCTGGTGAATATTTTTATGGTATGACCTAGTGTAGTGATATGTATGCACATGATTATGAATGAATATTTTTCTCTCTTTTTCTCTTTTTTTTTTATACATGCTTCCCTCCTATTTACTTTACAGGGAGACCTCCATTCTACTGACCGAAGATTACAAGAGAACGTGGCGGTTGGGCAAGGGGAGTGGCCACTGGATGCTGACGCTTAGATCGGACGTCGTTGTCGGGATAGGGAGGATGAGTGCTCCAACTGGGAGGAGCGAGGCCGAGGAGAGGGAGTTTGCGGATTGCGGTAGGGAGCCGCCGAGTTGTCGAGGAGCGGGAACCTTACTTCGGAGGCTTTGATTCGTTTGAGGGCTTTTGGGACTTTGGGATTCCTTCTCATTGATAGTCCCGTCGTTATTTTGGTTTACGACTTTATTAGTACTAATGTGATGTATAGTGGGTATATGTGAAAAAGATGTTTGTGTAGGCTTTTTATTTGGTGGTGGGGAAAAGAAATGTATAACTCATGACTTGTAATACCATGCATTCAGTCGATCATAATCATTTCAAACATTCTCTTCGAATATATCCATGCCTTTATTTATTTACACGCAACAGAAATACTTAGCCACTTACACATTATTTCCATAATTGCTCAAGATATAACTACTGTTACCAGGACCCGCCTTTTTTCGGTTTTCAGGTCCCAGCGATTTTTCAACTCTCCTTTTATTATCCCGGAATTTTCAAATGAGCGCCCTCTTGGGTTTTCACTCATTAAGATGTCCCTTATTGTTGCATAGATCGCCCTTTGCGGGTTTTCAACCTATCGGGAATTTTTATTTATTTATTTTTTTTTTTACGAAAAGTATTTCTTGAGCCTATCCAGATTGGTAGGTTCGGAGAACTCCATGCCGTCCATAGCAGCAAGCTTCACCGCCCCCTTGCTCAGGATCTTCTTCACGAAGAACGGTCCTTCCCAGTTTGGCCTAAACTTGCCCCTAGGGTTAGTGTGCGTCATTTGGATCTGTTTCAGCACCATATCCCCTTCTTTGATAGGGCTGGCCTTGACCTTTTTGTTGAAGGCCCGGGCCATCCTTCTTTGATATAACTGCACATGGTAAAGAGCCTCCATCCTTTTCTCGTCCACCAACGCCAACCGTTCATATCGGTTCTTCACCCATTCTGTCTCGGGAATCTCTGCTTCTACCGCGATTCTCAGCGATCGCTTCTCAATCTCAACGGGCAGAACTGCTTCTGCCCCATACACTAAGGAGAACGGCATTGCCCCAGTTGACGTTCTAACCATCGTACGATAAGCCCATAAAGCGAGCGGAAGCTGCTCGTGCCAATTCCGATGCGATGCTACTGTCTTTACGAGAATCCTCTTAAGGTTCTTATTGGCCGCTTCTACTGCCCCGTTAGCTTGTGGGCGATATGGAGACGATCTATGATGCTCAATACCGTACTCTTGGAAGAGACTTTTCACTTCCCCTTGAAACTGGATCCCATTATCCGTGATCATGTGGTGAGGCACCCCAAACCTGGTGATTAGATGCTTTTCAATAAACTTCCTCATCTGCTTCGATCCCAGCTTACTAAACGATTCTGCCTCTACCCACTTGGTGAAGTAATCAATGGCAACTGCGATGAACTTGTGTCTATTTGATGCATTAGGCCTCATCTCACCGATGATATCAATGCCCCAAGCTGCAAACGGCCAAATGGGTGCCAACACATGCAGTTCCATAGCTGGCAGGTGATTATAATCGCCGTGGATTTGACAATCGTGGCATTTCTTCACACATTCATTGCAATCTCTTTCCATGGTGAGCCAATAGAAACCTTGCCTTACGATTTTCTTTGCTAGCACTGCTCCTCCCATGTGGGCTCCACAAATTCTTGAGTGCACTGACTCCATCGCTTCACGGGCTTCTCCCTCGTCCAAGCACCTCAATTGTAAACCATCGGCGTGTCTTTTGTAAAGCAAGTCATTGTGGATGACAAATTGCTGAGCTAACCTTCTGATCACAGCCTGATCCCTAAGTTCTGATTCTGCCGGGTATGTTCCACTTTTCATGAAGTTTACGATATCGAAATACCAAGGCCTTTCATCTGCCCCTAACAGCATTACATCTTCGTAGCATGGTTTGTGAGACCTCCTCAATACCAAAGGCTTTGAGGCAAGGTTCCGGGGATTATCCCATACCGACACCAAAGTGGCCAAAGCATCCGCTGCCTGATTCTGTGCTCGAGGAATGTGATGAAAACGACACTCGCTGAATCTCTGCGCCAGTCCCTCCAATTGGTCTAGGTATGGACGCAACCTTTCTTCCCTTACTTCCCAGTTTCCCTGTGCTTGTTCGATAATCAGTTTTGAGTCGCCCCAGATTTCAACATATGATGCTCCCAGTGCTGCTAATGACTCTAACCCGTAGATGCACGCTTCATACTCGGCCATATTATTGGTGAGAGGGAAGGATAACTTCTTTGCCATCGGGACCCTTTCTCCTTCTGGTGAGATAAGTAGCACTCCTACCCCGGCTCCATTTGAGTTAACCGCTCCATCGAAGAACATTTTCCACGGTATCACTTCGATTGCGTTCAAGTGCTCATCGGGGAAATCATAGTTTATCTCTTCCTCTTTCGCATTTAGAGGCTGATTGGCCAGAAATTCCGCTACGGCTCTCCCCTTAATAACCTTTTTCGTTACATATTCGATGTCAAATTCGGACAAGAGCAACAACCATCGGGCTAGCTTCTCTGTTAGAGACGGAGTTCGGTACAGATACTTCACGGGATCCATCCGGGAAATAATGATCACTTTGTAAGACTGAAAATAGTGTCGCAGCTTCTTCGTTAGGCATACTACTGCCACGCATGTCTTTTCGATCATATTATACTTAAGCTCGTATTCCAAGAACTTCTTACTCAGATAATACACCGCATGCTCCACACCGGTGTCCCCTTCCTGGTCCAACATTGCTCCAATGGATCGCTCCTCGATCGCTACAAAGAGGAGAAGGGGTTTTCTGAGTTTAGGCAGCCTCAAAATCGGTGGATTGGTCAAATAGGCCCGGACACTTTCCAACGCTTGCTGGCACTTATCGTTCCAAACCGTGGGTTGATATTTCCGTAGCAGCTTAAAGATTGGTTCGCAGATTGTGGTGAGTCATGTTATGAATCGACTGATATACTGAACCTGCCCCAGGAATCCTCTCACTTCTTTCTCATTCTTCGGTGCCGGCATTTCCTGTATGGCTTTCACTTTATGGGGTCCACCTCAATCCCCTTGTTACTGATTACGTAGCCTAGGATTTTCCCCGACAAAACGCCAAAGAAGCACTTCTTCGAGTTCAACCTTAGTTTGAATTCTGCGATTCGGGCCAAAAACTTCTCAAGTGCTACGAAGTGCCCTTCTCTTATATCCGAATTGACCATCATGTCATCCACATAGACCTCCACCTCTTTGTGTATCATGTCGTGGAACAGTGCCGTAGCCATTTGCTGATAAGTTGCCCCGGCGTTTTTTTTAACCAAATGGCACTACTCTATAGCAACATGTCCCCCACTCAATAGTGAACGAGGTCTTTGCTTTGTGCTTCTCGGCCATCTGAACCTGCATGTAGCCCATGAAGCCATCCACATTCGTGTGCAAGACGCTTGATGTTGCACTGTCGATCAATACATCGATGTGAGGCAATGCGAATTCATCTTCAAGCCTTGTTGAGATCTCTATAGTCGACGCACATTCGCACCTTACCGTCCTTCTTTGCGATTGGCACTACATTTGCCACCCAAGGGGGATAGTCGATTACTTCGATTAACCCCGCTTCTAACTGTTTCTTCACTTCCTCTCTAATCTTATCCGCCCATTCCGGCCTCATGCGTTGAAGTTTCTGTTTTACGGGCTTAGCATTGGGGTATGTTGGAATACGGTGAGTTACGATTGATTGATCGATTCCTGGCATGTCTTCGTATGTCCAAGCAAACACTGTTTCGTATTTTTTTTTATTATTCTCTCAAATTCTTCTCTCTCTTCAATAGTTAATTCTTGAGCAATTTGTATAAGTTTAGGATTTTCATCCGTGCCAAGATTTAAAGTTGACATTTCTATTGCATTGATTTCAAATGTAGGCATGTTATATGAATGAGAATGCATGGAATGATCAGAAACATTAAGCAAGTAAGCAAAATCAGAATTCATTTCATTGATAGTATTGGTGAGTACATCATCAGATTCAAACAAAGCGGCAATCTAGTTGTCATCAACAGGGTTCTCGGGTTTCTCATAAGTCTTGGAGGTACTGGGCTCATCCACCGCTCCCATAGTGGCCTCAATAGTGATCACCTACTCCTCGGCATTAAGATCTAACATCATGATCTCCTCGATGAAACAGCTTGCTTCTCCTTTGCCCCAGTCGGTAACATCATTGAAGATCTCAAAACCTGGCAGAATCTTTCCTTCGGTGCTAGCAGCCATTTCCAGCTCATCATCAGACTCATCCCAGATGTTGATCGGAACTCTCTGATTGATACCCTCCTCGTCGGAGGAACTTCCCCAAATATCCACGACCATCAGATCCATTACGTGAGGGACGTTCGGATTTACGTAGGAAGGGTCCGACAATCCATACCGAGCCCAGCCTATCAGTTCTTCATAGTCCCTGAGGAACACTCCATTCATTCTTCTAGCGACGAGTGGAATAACACCCCTTCGGATACACATGAGTTGCTCCTGATCGATCAAGGTGACCCGACATGAGGCATACTTGAACCTCCATCTCCTAGCATAATCCACGAATGCTTCCTCGGGAAATTGCTTGATCCTTTCTAAATCTTCCAACGACCCAGTCCACGGGATGTACATCTCATATCTATGCACGAAAGCCTCCATGAGGGACCCCCAGTCCCCTTTTGCCTTTGCCGAGAGCATTCGGTGCCACATCAAAGCTTCTCCTACGAGTGTCTTTGGAAAATGCTGAACCAACTCACTTCGATAGAGTCCCGCGTCAAACATGTAGGCACGGAAACGGTTTACATAATCGATGGGGTTCTCATCTCCCTTGTACTTAGCCATGGTTAATACTGCCTCAGGTGTCACCTCATCGAGTGACTCAGGCATTTCCTCTGGATGTCCCCATGCGGTGCATTTCTTGATGAATCTCTTAGTCATTTCAGCCCAGTTCACCTTAACATTCATCGGAAGAGACATATACCACACCAGCGATTCTCCTGCCAACGAGTTGCAAAACAAACTCATGATTTCCTCCCCTTTGAAGCCCAACGGCCCTATCACTGACAAGTAGAAGTGCAAATGCTCCATAGTGTCTTTGTTGCCGTTATACTTACTAACTGCTGGCAACGGGCGCTTGATGGGCCCAACCTGCATTGCGCTACTTTCTGCCGCTCTCTCTTTAGCCTTCTTATACTTTTCCAAGAATAAACTTGCCAATTGTGACCAATCACCCTTGATGGAATCAGGCAAGGATCGGAACCACTCCAAAGGCTCGCCTATCAACGAAGGGTGGAACCACTGAGCGATCTCATTAATCCCAAACGGTTCAACAAACATAGCACACATATACTCATACAAGTGGACCTCAGGGTCCTCCACCCCACTGAATATCTTTAACTCAAGAATAATTCTCCGAGATGACCCCTGCCCGGTCTCTTTGGTGTCATCTTCGTCATATGGCGCTCCATCGCCCAATTCCTCATCTATCATCTCGCCCGCTGTTTCCTCTCCCAGAAAAGACACATACAATCCGCTTCCTATCGTCATTTTCTCATCGGAGTCCAACAGCTCCTCTTCATCCTCCTCAAAGGATTCTACCACCGTACTCTCCTCGAGCCCGGATTCGATCATACTTACCCTATGATTAGGAAATGGATTGCGCCTAGTGGAAGGGTTTGCTTATGATGGATCAGCTATCTTTTTCTCCTCAATCAAGTTTTGAATCTCATGCTTCAACCTCTCACAGTTCTCAATAGTGTGCCCGTAGTTGCTATGGAACTCACAGTACCCCCTAGCTTGCATCTGAGGAGTAGACGGTGCTTTGCCATTAGGAGTGAGGGCTTTCAACAATCCCCTTTTCTGTAATCGTTCGAAAACTTTTGCGTAGCTTTGATCAAACTTGGCGAACTGCCTCTTCTCGATAGCGTTAAGTTCAAGCACTTTCACTGCGGCTGATTCTGTACTCGCACTTGGCCCTCCGGCACTATATCCAGACTTCGTCCATTTAGTGTAAGCTTTCTTCGGCTCTCCATCCCCCTCAACTGTCAAGGCACAACTATACATCTGATTGAAATCGGTAAAAAGCATATACCGCAGCTCATTCTTAATATACGGCAACGTGTTACCAACTACCATTCGGATCTGATCCTGCTCAAGCGGCTTCTGCTTCATGATTGCCGCCTTGGCTCTCCACCTCCTCACAAAATTGGAAAAAGACTCACCAGTTTGTTGCTTAGTACTCTCCAGCTCCTTCAGAGTAACCTCAAGCATAGTGTTGAAACTATATTGGGCGATGAATGACTTTGCCAACTCCTTCCAATCTCTCTTCGTCACCAGCGGCAACGCATGAAACCATACGAGGGCCGCTCCCTCCAGATAGGTATTGAATAGTCCCAGGACTTGATCCTCAGTTAGGATCGTGTGCTTCATTACTGCGACATACTGATTCATGTGAGCCGTGGGATCCCCGGTTCCATCGAACTTCTTCATGTCCGGGAGCCGGAATTTCAAGGGCAAAGCCGTTGCCGACAAGCAGTTCTTCAAATTATAAAAGTCTTGACTCCCGGAACTTCCCCCACGCAGATCCTGCACTTCCTGAGTGATGTGCTGCTTCCACTCCTCTTCCTTAGCTTTCTCTTTCTCAAGCTGTTTCCGGATATAATCCTGATAGTCATCCTCATTCCCGAGGCGGGGACCGGCATTCACTTCATTCTCAGCGCGCTTACTACCACTCTTGTTATCCTTCAACGCTAGCTCGGCGAGCTGGGCCAAAATTGCGGCCAACTGATCATTAATGTTGTTCACAGAGGTTTCTAATTCGGCCACTTTTTCATCGGTCGTAGACATACTGGCAGAAGACTGAGTATACTCGGACGAAGGTGATTCAGAAGCCACAACTGCTGATTTGGAACTGTCAATCTGTAGCTGATCAAACTGCCTGACTAGCCGGTTACTCTCGCGAAACCACAACCGCTTAATGATGAAGTCTGCGCGAACGGTATCCATTAGTATGTATGCATGATTTTATATGCATGATTCGTGGTGTGTGCGTTTATTTATTTACGGATATATAAGATAAGAAGAACAAACGTCAGTCTAATTACACGTATCACAACATCTCTCTTCCACCCTTATTCCTCCACACACTCGATGGTCCAAGTCTCTTTCCTAGGATTTTGGTTTGGGGCTCACATTGCGGTCCAAGGGACGCGTGATGCCATCGATTATTGCAGAAAAAGTAAATCATCCACCAGACAATACAGTTCGTTTTGACATATCAACGTTTAGTGACTAAGATATCGACCAAATGGATTGTTCTTCCGAATAACTCGTCCCTCGTTATTTTTACGAGATGCTTCAATTCCGGTTTTGACACCCTTTGAACGCATCTCGGTTTTTAGACGTGGTACGAGTTATTCTTCTGGTTCAATCGTTCGTTATTGACAATGACTCGTTCCCTTTTATTCGCGTGGGTTCGTGTCTCGATTTTTGGATTACGACAGGATATTTTGGATCTATCGAGAGACGCAACCACGTGTTTATTTAGTGATGAAATCACTTTTGGATTTTGTTTTAGGGAACAGACTCATCGTGTAACGTGTTTGTTTTTAGCGTCAAGAATCATGCTTGCTCGTTTTGGCTACGTGAAAAGACGGCGAGTCTCATTCGAGCGCACGATAATCTTTCGGCTAGCCACAAATTTTTATTTCTTCCAATTTACGGGATATACCATCCTGGTGTGGTTATAGAAAATCAACGTTTCGTTGAATCGCATGCTTATTCGAAGCAGGGATATTACCGTTCTTTTTCATTTAAACGGCGTATATACCGGCTTGAGGCACGTATTTAACGGCATTGGTTCATTTTCTTTAACTACCCTCGGGATGGATATACATCGTAGATACAGAATGACTTTGGTCGTTTGTTTATTTTCTTTTATTTTCTTTAGTCACTTTTGCGGATACATCCATTTCTCTTAAGAACAACGCAAGGCATAACGTAAGAGCTCGTCTTTTATTCGGAAGGGGCGGGCCATGTTTGCAAAACTCTTTACGTTACAACGGGGTCATTCAAAACAGAAATGTTCTTCGTTTTCGTTTCGTCATAATCTCGTTTTATCCCAACCTATTTAAAGAATGTGAATAACGGCTACTGTTAATATAGTCTTTTGAATCGAGATATAACTATCCTAAATACCAAACCAATTCATACTAATACGTGCTTACGTCATAGCGCATTTCCTGAACATGTGCCTTCTTCGGGACACGGAAAGGGACCAGGCGGGTCGCACAAGTTCATTCATACGAGATGACTAAGTCGTCTTTAGTTCGAAGCGTTTCGATGTTTTGGGGTAGTTTGTATATCGGTTTAAGAGTATATATTAACGTATCATTTCATTTTCTTTACATATTTTAGGATTAGACACGTATCATGGCAATTTGAAAACACGAACTGATTCATTTATCACATCAAAAATGGTAACGGGTAATCCTATGGCAACTTCTAAGGCTACTATATGCTGACACGGCTGATCGCGGGACCTCACAGGACCGCACAAATTCGCCCCTAACGAATGGATGGGGACCCTTTGGCGCCTTACTGTAAGGGGGAACTTACACTAGCCTCTTTCGAGCGACGAATGGACTCTCGCTAGAGGTTTCGTGGAAATTACCCAAAAGGTTTGCAATAATGCTTATGAATGCATACGAAAAGAAATAATACGATCTGTCCCCGTTAAGGGCTTAATACACGCCTTCCGGAATCAAATTTCTCGCTTCCCCAACAGAGTCGCCACTTGTTAGACAAGGTGTCGAACGGCCTCGCCCGGGCGGACCCGGGGGTGGACACCTCATGGCGATGTAAGCGGTGATTGGCGCCGAAAGCAACCAATCGTGGAATCAAGCTGCTCGGCAGGACCGGAGCTCGGAGATATGGAAGAGTCGCCACCCACGAATGGGAAAATGAACACCGATCCCTTACGGGAGACCGGTGAGGGTTCGGGAAACTTAGGTACGAGCCGAGAAGGCTAGCTCCTTTCCGGAGAAAGGCTACTAGGCACCCCGACATCGCCCGGTTATGAACCACCGGCCTCCTACTCAGCGTGTTAGGCGATAACGGACTAATCGCATATTTCTTTAAGTTTAAAATTCATTTGAAACCTTTTCTTTCTCGCTTTGAAAACCGTTTTGAGCATGTTATTTGAAAGCCATTTTAGTAAAGAATCACCCATTTTGCATAAATTTAAAGTATATAGGAGAGAGAGAGGGGGAGAAGAAAGAATTGATTTATTCACAGTGTGATTTTATGTTTTAGACTATATTACATCTATGCTAATCTCACTCCCAAAAACGAGTTTATTTACATGGTTCGTACCTTAATCGCCGTTGGAACGATTTAGGTACGTTTCAAAGCCCTGTTAATGATGATTACTCGAATCGCCGTTGGAACGACTTGAGCATTTGAAAACGTTGAGCAAACAGTTTTAGTCTAAAAACGTGATTAAGCATACAAGTCAATTTATTTTGTACAAAACCATTTAGTTAGGAAAGCAATTCAAAACTTCATTATTTACAACGAAACAATTTACAATGTTCGCTTAATCCGTCGTTGGAACGGATTAAGGTTTCAACACGTGATGTTTTGGAAACGGTTTAAAAATGACAAAAAAAGTTATTTACACTTTAGGAATATCTAGAAAAACTTTTAATTTAGACAAACAACTTGAAATCTCTTTTTGTCTTTTATTTTCCCCTTTTCACTCAATTAACCTTTACTTGAATATATTTACAAGAATGAACCATTTAAATCCCCAAAATTCACCAAATAAAACAAATTTGAAATATATACATATAATGGTCAAAAAGTGAAGTGAATATACATATATATATATATACATTTTTATTTAAAAATAAGGATATATCTATAGATTAAAAAAAAATAAGTAAAAGATACTAAATATATGTATAATAATGATAATAAAAAATACTAAGTATAATACACTTTTATCCTAATTAAAAACATGTAAAGCAATGAACAAAGTTCATTAAGAATAAGAAAATAAACCTTATATCCCAAAATAACTATTATAATAAATATATAGAAAATAACCCTCCCCAAATATACATTAAACATCAAAATAACATCTAATTATCCCCAAAACGTCTACTAATTAATTACCCCAAAATGCCCAAGTAAATAACCCTCTAAAATAATACCCAATATAGTTTAAATGAGTTAAAAGAAAATATATACATATAGTTTTGCAAAATCAAATTAATGAAAATGATACCCAAATGTACAAAATAAATAAATACATAATAAGTAATTATTAGTTATATACCTCAAAAATAATTTTAAAAAACATATTGCATAATTATACATATACATATACAAGAATAAATGTAAAAAAAGATGAGAAAAAGGTTGAAAAAGGGGTTTTTTTTTAGTTCCAGCAGCTTTACCGATGGAAATTTCGTCACTAAACTGCCTTTACCGACAGAAACGGAAGAATTACAGAAACAGCTCCTATATTTTCCAGATTTATTAAAAAGCTTTAGATCTGATCTAATCTATCATTTTGGCCACCGAACTACCCAAATCGGGTCATAGTCTATAACGGAGCATCCCAAAACGATGTTTTATTTCAAAACGTTAATCAAAAACATTTTTAAATTTTAGATCTACAACGTTTTAGTCCCGAACTACCCTTAAATCGGGTCACGGTTCGTATTGGGACTTAAAACGAGGTTTTCCGTTTCAAATCAAAACCAAAGATTTATTTAATGAAAACATGAAATTAATTCAACAAATCTAAACAATAAAAGTGCAAAAACAAATAAATAAATAGATCTAAACAACAAAAAGAGATGAATAAATAAACGGGTCTAGTTCCTCGGATTATTACCTCTCAATCGGTAATAGGAATGCCAAATCAAGTCGATTGATAGTGTTTTTAGTCGGATTTTTTGTGTTTTTGCTTTGTTCGGGTCTCGGGGAATTTTTCCAGGGGTTCGGGTTTTTTTCTCCTCTTTGCCTTAGGCTCCATCCTATTTATAGGCAAATGGAGCCCATTTTTGGCTTGGAGCCTAAGGGTAGGCTCCAAGCAAAGCTAAATTAGCTTATTCTTGACTTGGAGCCAAGGGTAAGCTAATTTGGCTTAAAGAGTCATCATTATAATTATTATTATACTTATTATAATAATTATTATTGTTATTTGATTTTAATTTTTAATTTTTTTTTTATATAAAAACTAAGGAATGCACTTGGCATTCGGCCAAGTGCATTTGCTGCACTTCGCCGAATGCCAAGTGCAGGGAGGGTTGGGCCTATGCGGCCCAACCCTCGTCACGGGCCGTCCAACGGCCCGTGACGTAAATACCGGCCCCGATGGGGCCGCGTTTACTAAAAAAAATAAAGATGTTTAACTAAATAAAATACATCTAAAAATAACCAAAATCAATAACGATTGATTTTCGTCAAAACCGATTTTATAAAATTAGCTTTTATAAAATTGATCTTTTTACAAAACCATATATATATTTTTTTGGATTGCTCGAATACCAAAATAAAACCCTCTATCGTCCCGAGATTTTATTAATAATAAAAATTAATAAGAAAAGGGCGTGAAATACCCCGAACTCGGCGAGACGATTTAAGATTTCACTCGCGGAACCGATTCGCCCATCATCTCGATTCGATTTCCGAATTCGATCAAACCGGTCTCCACGGTTCCTTCGAACAACGTTTATTATTATTATTATTATTTTTTATTGACTCATCATTTATTCCAATCGACTGATTTGGATCCCCTTTTATAATTTTTCTTCATCGGTCCTCCGACCCCGGTGTCTACAGTTGCCCCTACTTTTCTATTTTTGACAGTGACGTGTGTGCTTTTTGAAAAAAAAACTTTTTCTAGAATACAACACATGCAATGCGAAATATATTAAAGTAAAACACACATATAGAGTGGGAGGAGGACTCCCTGAATACCTGATCTTCACGTTGTATGCCTCCACATCGACTGCAAGCGTAGATCTCCCGGCGTGGTTCTTCGTTCCCGGTCTTCAAGTTGACCATCCAACCCTAGCCTATACATCGACCGCAGGTATATAGCTCTTTCTAGCGACCCTAGTCTAAAAATCGACCGCAGGTATGTAACTCTTTCTAGCGACCCTAGTCTAAATCGACCGCAGGTAAAATTGCTCTTTCTAGCGACCCTAGTCTAAAAAAATCGACCGCAGGTAGGTAGCTCTTTCTAGCGACCCTAGTCTAAAAATCGACCGCAGGTAAAGTTGCTCTCTCTAGCGACCCTAGTCTTTATCTCGACCGCAGGTAAAGTTGCTCTCTCTAGCGACCCTAGTCTTTAAATCGACCGCAGGTAAAGTTGCTCTTTCTAGCGACCCTAGTCTTTACGTTGACCGCAGGTAAAGTTGCTCTTTCTAGTTACCCTAGTCTTTATCTCGACCGTAGGTAAAATTGCTCTTTCCGGCTACCCTAGTTTCTAAATCAACCGCAGGTAAAATTGCTCTTTCCAGCTACCCTAGTTTCTAAATCAACAGCAGGTAAAATTGCTCTTTCCAGCTACCCTAGTCTTTATCTCGACCGCAGGCGTTTTCTTGTTTTGTAGATCTCCAAATCGAACATTCGACCCTAATCTATACATCGATCGCAGGTGTCCTTTCGTTTGTATATCTCCAAATCAACTGTTCGACCCTAATCTATACATCGATTGCAGGCGTCCTCTCGTTTTGTATATCTCTAAATCAACCGTTCAACCCTAATCTATACATCGATCGTGGGCGTCCTCTCGTTTTGCATATCTTTAAATCAACCGTCCAACTCTAATCTATACATCGATCGCGGGCGTCCTCTCGCTTTGCATACCTCAAAATCCATCGTTTTACCCTAATCTCTACATCGATCGCAGGCGTTTTCTTGTATCGTAGATCTCCAAATCGAACATTCGACCCTAATCTATACATCGATCGCAGGCGTCCTTTCGTTTGCACATCTCCAAACCAACCGTTCGACCCTAATCTCTACATCGATTGCAGGCGTCCTTTGTTGATGATAGCTGGGCTTTATCACTCGTCCGAGAGTTTTTGACCGCAGTCGTTTTGATATTTGGGCTTTATCACTCGTCCGAGAGTTTTTGACCGCAGTCGCTTTGATATTTGGGCTTTATCACTCGTCCGAGAGTTTGTGACCGCAATCGCTTCTTTTTACCAGGATCGTCTGCGTTTGACCGGAATCGATGATGTCGTAAACCGAAGTCCGTAGTAGGGCCTGTGCCTATTGATGATGCCGTAGACCGCAGTCCGTAGCGGGGCCTGTGCCCGTTGGTGGTGCCGTAGACCACAGTCCGTAGCGGGGCCTGTGCCCATTGGTGATGCCGTAGACTGCAGTCCGTAGCGGGGCCTGTGCCCATTGATGATGCCGTAGACCGCAGTCCGTAGCGGGGCCTGTGCCCATTGATGATGCCGTAGACCGCAGTCCGTAGCGGGGCCTGTGCCCCTTAATCGAATTTTAATTTACCTATCGGAGCCTGCCTAAACTCGCACGGATTTCTTGGAGCTATCCGAGTATTTCTGCATGCGGCTCGACTTGAGTCACGCCCATCACCTGGTGAATATTTTTATGGTATGACCTAGTGTAGTGATATGTATGCACATGATTATGAATGAATATTTTTCTCTCTTTTTCTCTTTTTTTTTATACATGCTTCCCTCCTATTTACTTTATAGGGAGACCTCCATTCTACTGACCGAAGATTACAAGAGAACGTGGCGGTTGGGCAAGGGGAGTGGCCACTGGATGCTGACGCTTAGATCGGACGTCGTTGTCGGGATAGGGAGGATGAGTGCTCCAACTTGGAGGAGCGAGGCCGAGCAGCCGAGGAGAGGGAGTTTGCGGATTGCGGTAGGGAGCCGCCGAGTTGTTGATGAGCGGGAACCTTACTTCGGAGGCTTTGATTCGTTTGAGGGCTTTTGGGACTTTGGGATTCCTTCTCATTGATAGTCCCGTCGTTGTTTTGGTTTACGACTTTATTAGTACTACTGTGATGTATAGTGGGTATATGTGAAAAAGATGTTTGTGTAGGCTTTTTATTTGGTGGTGGGGAAAAGAAATGTATAACTCATGACTTGTAATACCATGCATTCAGTCGATCATAATCATTTCAAACATTCTCTTCGAATATATCCATGCCTTTATTTATTTACACGCAACAGAAATACTTAGCCACTTACACATTATTTCCATAATTGCTCAAGATATAACTACTGTTACCAGGACCCGCCTTTTTTCGGTTTTCAGGTCCCAGCGATTTTTCAACTCTCCTTTTATTATCCCAGAATTTTCAAATGAGCGCCCTCTTGGGTTTTCACTCATTAGGATGTCCCTTATTGTTGCATAGATCGCCCTTTGCGGGTTTTCAACCTATCGGGAATTTTTATTTCTTTTTTTTTTTTTTTTACGAAAAGTATTTCTTGAGCCTATCCAGATTGGTAGGTTCGGAGAACTCCATGCCGTCCATAGCAGCAAGCTTCACCGCCCCCTTGCTCAGGATCTTCTTCACGAAGAACGGTCCTTCCCAGTTTGGCCTAAACTTGCCCCTAGGGTTAGTGTGCGTCATTTGGATCTGTTTCAGCACCATATCCCCTTCTTTGATAGGGCTGGCCTTGACCTATTTGTTGAAGGTCCGGGCCATCCTTCTTTGATATAACTGCACATGGTAAAGAGCCTCCATCCTTTTCTCGTCCACCAACGCCAACCGTTCATATCGGTTCTTCACCCATTCTGTCTCGGGAATCTCTGCTTCTACCGCGATTCTCAGCGATCGCTTCTCAATCTCAACGGGCAGAATGAACCATTTAAATCCCCTTTTCACTCAATTAACCTTTACTTGAATATATTTACAGGAATGAACCATTTAAATCCCCAAAATTCACCAAATAAAACAAATTTGAAATATATATATATAAAGGTCAAAAAGTGAAGTGAATATATATATATATATATATACATTTTTATCTAAAAATAAGGATATATCTATAGATTAAAAAAAATAAGTAAAAGATACTAAATATATGTATAATAATGATAATGAAAAATACTAAGTATAATACACTTTTATCCTAATTAAAAACATGTAAAGCAATGAACAAAGTTCATTAAAAATAAGAAAATAAACCTTATATCCCAAAATAACTATTATAATAAATATATAGAAAATAACCCTCCCCAAATATAAATTAAACATCAAAATAACATCTAATTATCCCCAAAACGTCTACTAATTAATTACCCCAAAATGCCCAAGTAAATAACCCTCTAAAATAATACCCAATATAGTTTAAATGAGTTAAAAGAAAATATATACATATAGTTTTGCAAAATCAAATTAATGAAAAGAATACCCAAATGTACAAAATAAATAAATACATAATAAGTAATTATTAGTTATATACCTCAAAAATAATTTTAAAAAACATATTGCATAATTATACATATACATATACAAGAATAAATGTAAAAAAAGATGAG
This sequence comes from Euphorbia lathyris, assembly GCF_963576675.1. Taxonomy (NCBI): domain Eukaryota; kingdom Viridiplantae; phylum Streptophyta; class Magnoliopsida; order Malpighiales; family Euphorbiaceae; genus Euphorbia; species Euphorbia lathyris. The sequence goes on from NC_088913.1 coordinate 50,343,817, forward strand.
AAAAAGGTTGAAAAAGGGGTTTTTTTAAGTTCCAGTAGCTTTACCGACGGAAATTCCGTCACTAAACTGCCTTTACCGACAGAAACGGAAGAATTACAGAAACAGCTTCTATATTTTCCAGATTTATTAAAAAGCTTTAGATCTGATCTAATCTATCATTTTGGCCACCGAACTACCCAAATCGGGTCATAGTCTATAACGGAGCATCCCAAAACGATGTTTTATTTCAAAACGTTAATCAAAAACATTTTTAAATTTTAGATCTACAACGTTTTAGTCCCGAACAACCCTTAAATCGGGTCACGGTTCGTATTGGGACTTAAAACGAGGTTTTCCGTTTCAAATCAAAACCAAAGATTTATTTAATGAAAACATGAAATTAATTCAACAAATCTAAACAATAAAAGTGCAAAAACAAATAAATAAATAGATCTAAACAACAAAAAGAGATGAATAAATAAACGGGTCTAGTTCCTCGGATTATTACCTCTCAATCGGTAATAGGAATGCCAAATCAAGTCGATTGATAGTGTTTTGAGTCGGATTTTTTGTGTTTTTGCTTTGTTCGGGTCTCGGGGAATTTTTCCAGGGGTTCGGGTTTTTTTCTCCTCTTTGCCTTGGGCTCCATCCTATTTATAGGCAAATGGAGCCCATTTTTGGCTTGGAGCCTAAGGGTAGGCTCCAAGCAAAGCTAAATTCGCTTACTCTTGACTTGGAGCCAAGGGTAAGCTAATTTGGCTTAAAGAGTCATCATTATAATTATTATTATATTTATTATAATAATTATTATTGTTATTTGATTTTAATTTTTAATTTTTTTTTTTTATATAAAAACTAAGGAATGCACTTGGCATTCGGCCAAGTGCATTTGCTGCACTTGGCCGAATGCCAAGTGCAGGGAGGGTTGGGCCTAGGCGGCCCAACCCTCGTCACGGGCCGTCCAACGGCCCTTGACGTAAATACCGGCCCCGATGGGGCCGCGTTTACTAAAAAAAATAAAGATGTTTAACTAAATAAAATACATCTAAAAATAACCAAAATCAATAACGATTGATTTTCGTCAAAACCGATTTTATAAAATTAGCTTTTATAAAATTGATCTTTTTACAAAACCATATATATATTTTTTTGGATTGCTCGAATACCAAAATAAAACCCTCTATCGTCCCGAGATTTTATTAATAATAAAAATTAATAAGAAAAGGGCGTGAAATACCCCGAACTCGGCGAGACGATTTAAGACTTCACTCGCGGAACCGATTCGCCCATCATCTCGATTCGATTTCCGAATTCGATCAAACTGGTCTCCACGGTTCCTTCGAACAACGTTTTTTATTATTATTATTTTTTATTGACTCATCATTTATTCCAATCGACTGATTTGGATCCCCTTTTATAATTTTTCTTCATCGGTCCTCCGACCCCGGTGTCTACAACACTATTCAAGTTTAATTAAATCTGTTTACTTAAAAAAACAATATATATATATAATTAATTAATCCACGTGATTTAGATTGTTATTTATTTTAATTTGTATGGATTGAATTGAGTTATCTAATTAAATATATTTGATATAGTTAATTAGGCGAACTATTTCATTTATACGAAATTAAATTTTAAAAAGAACGAAATAGCCATATTAGTTTATTGATGTTTAACTTATAATCATTATAATTAATAAAAGAATATGGAAATTATGTGCGTACTAATTTGATTTTTCAAAACGTTTTGTGTTTATAACTGATGATATTCGATATACTAGTTAAACACGTTAAATAATTTTGGTAAAATAATTAAACACGATAATTTATAATTTTCGTATAGTTATATTTAATATCTAATTAAGTTCATAATTGACATATTTTAATTAGATAAAATATTAAATGATACAAAATTGTTTAAAGGTTAATAAAGATTAACTAAACTTACATAAAATTGTTTTTATGTAATTAATAGTTAATAAAATTCTAAATTTATTTAATTGAGTTTTGGCATGGTTGACGTTATGGACACTATTATATCCCTGTATAATTGTTATATTAACTTTTGGTAATTTTTGAAAAAGAGGACATGCATATCATGCCTTATTGTATTTCTCTTCTCGCCAAATCCATTCAAACTAGTTGAAGTTATTTTAATAATATAGAAATTCAAATTGTTATAAATCCAAGACGCTAAGGAGAAGACAGAAGACCCATTTTCACATTTTTTGGCATAGCAGCAAGAGAAAGAATGAAGATAACAGAGAAGACACGTGAGATTGGGAAACTGATACATGGAGCGAATACGATGAATATTGCTCAAAGGCTCAACTTAATTACTACTTCAACTTATCCAATCAACTAATGTAAATTTTTAATACCTTTTTGATGGATTTGTTTGTGTGGAATGTTAGAGGAGCGGCTAGCAAGGCTACCCGTATCCATGTTAAAAACTTAGTTAAACAGTTTAACCCTTCTTATTTTGCTTTGATGGAAACTAAGATTAGTGGAAGTAAAGCTGATGAGGTGGTTAGAAAGTTTAGAAATTGGAATTGTGTCAGATCGGAGGCTACTGGCCGGGCTGGTGGGATTTGGCTTTTCTGGAAGCCAGATCGCGTTCAGATTGACATTGTCAGTATGGATAAACAATTTATTCACAGTAAGTTTGGTTATCCTGGTAATAAACCTTTTTTTATCACCTTTGTTTATGCTAATCCTATCATGGCCAATCGTAAAAGGTTGTGGGAGGTTCTACATACTATGAGTACAAGTATAGTAGATGCTTGGTTTATGGCGGGGGATTTTAATGATATTAGCCTTATGAGTGATCAAAGAGGTGGTGGGAACCGCTATGTGAACCGGTGTCTCAATCATAAGCAGAGTATGGATTTGTGCGGGCTTTCGGATCTGGGTGCAGCTGGTCATAGATTTACTTGGAAGCGTAATAGTACTTTTGTTCGCTTGGACAAAGTTTATACTAATATTGCCGCTATCTGTAGATTTCCGGAAGTGAATATGCTAAATCTCCCTTTCCGTCACTCTGATCACTGTCCTATTTTAGTCAGGTTGGTTAAAAATCATCCCCCTAAAGGGAACAGACCTTTTAGATACCAGGTGGCCTGGGAGTCTCACCCTGAGTTTAAAAACTTTGTTCAGGATAATTGGCAACCTCACTCCAATGTTTTGCTTGATGCTGAGGGGTTTAGAAGAAATGTGGTGGGATGGAATAAAAACATCTTTGGCCATATTATCAGAAGAAAGAATAAACTTTTAAGCAGAATCGAAGGCATTCAGCGTAAGTTGGAGATTAGTTTTGATCATAGTTTGAATGGTCTTCTTAGATCTCTCCAGAAAGAATTCGAAGCTGTGCTGAGACAAGAAGAGCTACTTTGGGTTTAGAAATCAAGGAAGGCTTGGATTAAAGATGAAGATTGCAATACCAGGTTTTTCCACCTTTCTACTATTATTAGAAGGCAGAGGAACCGAATTGATGCTATTAAAGATTCGAATGGGGATTGGTTTTATGAGGATGAGGATATTCGGCTCTTGGCCCTTAAGTTTTACAAAGACTTATTCAAAGAGGAAGTTGTTGATCTGGATAAAGCTCTTTCTAAGACCACGTTTCCTAGGTTGGAAGAGGATATGATTCTGGAAGCTTTCCGTCCTATCGACCAAAAAGAGATTGATCGGGCTTTCTCGAGTATTGGTGCTACCAAAGCTCCTAGGGTTGATGGTATTCTTGCCGACTTTTACCATAAACATTGGGATACTGTGAAGGAAGGTATTTATAGTTTTTTAAAGGAGTTTTCAGTGGATCCGAGGATATTAGGCTTGTGAACAAAACTCTTCTGGTCTTGATTCCGAAAGTGGAGAAACCGTCTTCCTTTTTACAAATGAGGCCTATTAGTCTTTGTAATGTGTTGTATAAAGCTATTACCAAAATTGTGGCTAATAGACTCCAGATTATTCTTCCTGATATTATTAGTCAGAATCAATGCAGTTTTGTTCCTGGAAGACAGATGATGGATAATGTGGTTATAGCTCAGGAGATGGTTCACTCTATGAAAATTAAAAAGGGTAGGAAGGGTATTGTGGCTCTTAAGCTGGATCTGGAGAAAGCTTATGACCGCCTCAACTGGAGTTTTCTTCTGGATAGTCTGGAGAGAGCTGGTATCCCGGATAATTGGAAGAAGTTAATCGAGGTTTGCATTTCTTCTCCTGTTTTTCAGGTTTTGATTAATGGAGATATGTCTGAGGAGTTTACTCCCTCCCGGGGAATCCGTCAAGGGGATCCTATGAGCCCTTTCTTATTTGTGATTGCTGTGGAAAGGTTGTCTCACCTTATCCAAGAGGTTGTTGGCAATGGGAAGTTCCATCCGGTTTCCATCAATAAATTATGTCCTTCGATTACTCATTTGTTTTTCGCTGATGATGTTATGATCTTTGTGGAAGGTAATGAGGAGCAAATAGGTGTGGTTATGGATATCCTTAACTGTTTCTGCGCTGCTTCTGGGAAAAAGATTAATATCCATAAATCCCGGATGTTATGTTCGAAAAACATGAGTCAGGGAGTTTGCAAAAGGCTAAGTGAAATTTCTGGTATTCCTTTGACCAAATCCTTGGGTAAGTATCTGGGGGTTCCCCTCCATAGTGACAGAGTCTCCAAAGCTTCCTTTAAAGAGACTCTCGACAAAACTAATGGTAAATGTGCCATTTGGAAAGCTAAAACTCTTTCTTTAGCTGGCCGTCTTACTTTGATTCAATCTGTCAATTGCGCGGTTCCTAACCATATTATGCAAGCTTGTAGATTGCCGGAGCCGGTTCTTAATGATCTTGATAAAATCAATCGGCGGTTCCTTTGGGGGGACTCTACAGAGGGGAAAAAGATCCACCTTGTTCCTTGAAATGAGGTTTGTCAACCTAAAAAGATGGGAGTCATGGGGATAAGACAAGCCAATGACAATAACAAAGTGTTATTAATGAAGCTTCTGTGGAGAATGTGGCAGCTTCCTTCGTCTCTTTGGGTTCGTTTTCTTTGTGGAAAGTATAGGAAAGATAAGATTTTTGGAGGTCCCAAGGAGAGAGTGGCCAATTGCTCCTTTCTTTGGAAATGCCTTAGTTCTGTGTTTTCAGAGTTCTGCTCTAGGATAGGTTGGGCTGTGGGCAATGGGAAGTCTATCAGCTTCTGGAATGACATTTGGATTGGGGATAAATCTTTGATAAAGTTGTGTATTTCCCCTCCACCTGTGGATATCCGTAATTGGAGGATTGCTGATGTGGTGGACTCTGAGGGGGATTGGATCTGGTCCAAATTTGACTCTTTTTTTCAGTCTGGATACACTCATGAGGATTAGAGGGGTGAAGATAAGTAACAATGAGGAAGATATGGATAGTCATTGTTGGGCATTGATGAATAATGGGGCTTATACCTATAAATCCGCCTTTGAGGCCTTCAATCAAAATTTGGCGGGCCCTCATTCTGAAGTTTGGAAGCTGATTTGGGCTTTAAAAGTTCCTTACCGCATTAGGAGCTTTCTGTGGCTTGGTGTTAAGGGTAGATTGCTTACTAATTCTGAGAGGAATAGATGGAATTTGGTGGATTCGGGGGCTTGTAGCAGATGCAGAGGGCATATTGAATCTATTTGCCATGCTCTTAGGGATTGTACTAGGAGTAAAGAGGTGTGGAAGAAAGTTCTCCCTCACCACCTGCTTTCTACGTTCATTGACTACTCTGATCTTGACTGGTTTGTTGATGGTGTTAGTGGGAAGTTGTTGGCTGACCTGGAGCATGGTGATATCTTATTTGCTATTATCTGTCATCAGATTTGGTGTTGGAGGAATGAGGAGATTTTTGGAAGGAAAACCCTTTTTATTCCTAATTTGGTTGAGTTTTTCTCAAAAAAAATTATTTATTATACTGGTAGCTTCAAAGGAGATTCCCTTGCTAGGTCTACCCTGAAGAAGACTGTCCACCTCTTGGGCTGTTGTAGGCCTAGGGCAGGGATGGTGAAGTTAAATACGGATGGTTCTTGTCTAAAGGACGGCAAAATTGTTGCAGGTGGTGTTCTGAGGGATGACGGTGGTGCCTGGGTGTCTGGATTTACTCAGAATCTAGATCTGGGTTCGTCCTTTTCGGTGGAGCTTTGGGGGATTTTTTTGGGCCTTAGACTTGCCATAAGTCTGGGTTTGAAGAAATTGCTTGTTGAATCTGACAACCTCGAAGCTATCAATATGATCTCTGATAACAATGCTATTTGTTTAAATAGCCAAAACTTAATAAAAGGTATTAGAAGGTTTTGTTCTTCCTTTGAATACATCAACTTCAGCCATGTTTTTAGAAAACAGAATCGGGTGGCGGGTCGTTTGGCGGTTGCTGGACACGAAAGGATGCTAGGCGTCACAACCTTCTCTTATCCTCCTGATTATCTTTCTTCTCTTCTTTTGGAAGATGTGGTGGGGGTTAGCTTCCCTAGGCTAATCCCGGGTTAGGTTTTTTCTGTTTTTTTTCCTGTTCCTACAAAAAAAAAATGTAAATTTTTAATTACACATAATATACATGAGAAATTGATTTTTTTTAATATCATTTTCCCTTTCCCATTCAGATCTAAATTTACTATCTCTCCTTGCGGTTACAACTTCATTTTCTTAAGGTTTGCTCATTCGCATTCTCTAACATTTCCTTGTTTTTTTCCTAACAATTCTAATCGGCATGCAGGCAAAAAGCATTTCTGATTTTTTGTTTCTCTTGGTTGATGCCCTTTCAATTGTTATTTCACCATTATGAGGATTCCAAATTTTTAGATTGATTAGGTTCGTACAACCGATGTATGTCTTTTATGTGGGTTTACTAATGGAATAAATTGCGTTGTAAATTTATGGTTGTTTTTCACAGATATCACTTAACCGCTTTTGTTAGGTTTGTTATGGTAACCTATTCTTTCTCGGTTTTTATGTCATCTATTTGTTGTTTCTTAATAAATTATTATTATGTTTGGCACTTATTTTTAGACCTTAGTTTCTTAATATGCAATCAAGGTTAGATACTTTTTTTTTCTTTTCCTTTTGGTTTATTTCTTTTTTTTTTTAAAGCAACCTAGGTTTTGAATTAGGCACTACTTTTTATACTCAATTTCAGTTAAGTTCAGTAGCATTCAGTTTAGTTCATTTCAGTTAAGTAGCATTCAGTTCAATTCAATAATTTATCATTATTTATTATAATTATAATTATTTATATATAATATATCATTATATATATATATATATATATATATATATATATATATATTAGGGTAAATTCCAAAAACAACCCCTGTGGTTTCATGGATTTCAAAAAAAATCATGTAGTTTGTTTTTATAAAAAAAAGACCGTGTTATACGCCATTACCCGAAAAACGGAAAATGGCTTAACACCGTTAAAAGTGATGACGTGACAAATGGTAAAATTAGAAAAACGATTTTTTTTATTTTTTTATTTCTTTTATCTCTCTCTCTCTCTCTCTCTTCTTCTTCCTTCTTCTACCTTCTTCTCTCCTTCTTCTTCCTCTTCCTCCTCCTTTCTTTTCTTCTTCTTCTTCTTCTTCTTCCTCTCTCTCTTCTATTCTTCTTCCTCCTCTCTTCTCTCTTTCTTCTTTTTTTTCTTCTATTTTTTTAATATCCGATACTTCGAAATCTGGAAATTTCCAGATTTCTGGAAAATTTTTAGAAATCTGGAAATTTCCAGATTTCTGGAATCGAAACTTAAAAAAAATAGAAGAAAAAAAAGAAGGAGAGAAGAGAGGAGGAAGAAGAAGAGAATAAGGAAGAAGAAGGAGAGAAGTTGAAGAAGAAGCAGGAGGAGGAGGAGGAGAGAGAAAGAAAAATAAAAAAAATCGTTTTCCAATTTTACCCTTTGCCACGTCATCACTTTTAACGGTGTTAAGCCATTTTTCATTTTTCGGGTAACGGCGTATAACACGGTCCTTTTTTTGTAAAAACAAACCACAAGGGTTTTTTTTTTAAATCCATAAAACCACAGGGATTGTTTTTGAAATTTACCCTATAATTTATCATTATTTATATATAAAATTTATCATTATATATATAATTTATTATAATTATAATTATTTGGTGCAAGGAGAGAGGCGCTGGTTTTATGTTGTAGAGCTGTAAAAGTTCACCTACAATATTAAATAACTTTACCTAAAATAATAAATAGATTCCTAAATTATTAAATGGCCCACAAATTTAAATTGTATGGAAATTTGTATTTGTATGGAAATTTGTATTTTTATTTAATTTCACAAGCTTTAAATAATATATATAAATAATATTTATTCAATATTATTCACAAGCTTTTATCGAGCCAAGCACCGAGCTGTTATAATTGGTATTTTTAATATTATGATTATTATTATTATTATTATTATTATTAAAGTCTAATATTATCATTATTGTTAAATACAGTAGAATTTAGTTCAGTAGCATTTTAGTGAATTTAATTTAATTGCAATAAAAAAGAACAGTACCTCAGAAGAATGTGCTTAACTCTCTGAGGAATGCGCTTAATGCTGCCTTGGTTTTGAAGCCACTTTTGGTGAGCCGCTCAATTCTGCCTTGGTTTATAAGCTTTTGGTTTATAAGACAGAAAGCAGCTCCATAAGCAGCCTAGCCTCTTTAAGTTTCTTATATGTTTGGGGTTAGGCTATACTTACTTTGTTTTTTACAAAGTAAATCTTATTTTGTTTTTTCTAACATTGGATGGTGATGAACTTTGACAAAGTAAGCTCATCCAATGGTAGAAAAAAACAAAGTAAAGCTTACTTTGTTTCCTTTCTACTTACTGATCAAGTTCAAAAATGTTATTTGTTTTTAACAGAATAATATTGCTGAGAGATTAAGGCTTTGTTCTTTATTACTTAATTTCAGTTCAGTAGCATTCAGCAATTTATCATTATAACTTATATATAATTTAGCATTCATTATTTATTATAACTATTATTGTGCTCGCGCGTTGTGTGGGTGGATAATTTTTTTATATAATATTTTAATATTTTTTATATTTTATATCATTTACATGTAGTAATATTAATATTTTATTTTAAAATAATTTAAATTTACAAATTGTAAATAAATTAACATACATATCTTTATAATTGCTTGATAATAGGTTTTAGAAGTTGTTGGCCATGTTGACATGTTTGCAAGGGTCATTCCTTTCCGTTCTTGTATAATACTTTTTCTATATAATCTTACAATTTTAAAATATTTACTACACTTTGTGGCGATATTTTTTCAATCAAATTCTAGCTCTCCTTAAAATTCTTTTTCTCGTGCTTTCAAAAATCTTTGATAAATCCATGAATTTGAAATAAGCATGTCTTTCTTTGGAGGTTTAAATATTGTGTTAATTATTACAACGAAAAATTAAATGTGTTATAATTTTTTTCAGTTATATTGGTTTTAATGCTATTTATTAAAGTTAAATGAATGGAATTTGAATGGATCCTTACATTTTTTTTATCGTTGTATAATTTATTTTCGTTGAGATATTTTGTAAGTTATTTTATTATATCAATTAAATATAAATATAATTTTTTTTCAATTACATTGATTTTAATGCTATTTATTAAAATTAAATGATTGGAATTTGAATGGATCTTACATATTTTTTTTTATCAATGTGTTATAAAAAAATTCTAGTTACATTGGTTTTAATGTTATTTATTAAAGTTAAATAAAAAGAATTTGAATGGATCCTTACATATCTTCAGCCATATCTTCAGAGAACAGAACCGGGTTGCGGATCGTTTGGCGACTGCTGGTCATGAGGGGATGTTGGGCATCACAACATTTTCTTATCCTCCTGATTATCTTTCTTCTCTTCTTATGGAAGATGTGGTAGGGGTTAGCTTACCTAGGCTGATCCCAGGCTAGGTCTTTGGTTTTTGTTTTTTCTTTTCTTTTCCTGTTCCTACCAAAAAAAAAATGAAAAAGAAACTTAGAATGGTAATCATGACAAAACATGGTTTATAATTAAAATAATTTTCATTGTAAGTATAATATTTCAATACCTCTTTAATTATTTTCTTCAATATGTCTCCAACTTCAATAAACAACTATTGTGTGAAATTTTATACATGTCCGTACCAAAAATGCATAAAAATAAAAAAAAATTCAATCCATATGAGTTAGATAAACCCAAATTAAAAAAATTAGTAGACTTTACCGGGTTCTGAATTTGAAAAATTAATCTAACTCCAATTAAACCTAACAATTTAATTCATATAAAGTCGAAAATCCATATTTTAGTTAGAGTTAACAATCGAAACGATTACACATTAAAAAAAAGAATGAAAGTATACAAATCTTTATTTAGCCATTTTGAAAAAAAAAAGACAAATAAAAAAGAAAACATAGATAAGGCAGCGAGAGGTGTGAAACAACACAATTGAAAACAAAATAACTACTACACATGAAAAAATCAAATAATTACCTTCGAAAACATAACGATTTTCTGTAATTTCTGACACATTTGCTTTTTCCAATTTCAGTTGTCTATGTCTCTTCTATTTACATCTGATTTCTTCAATTGGAGATATCAAAGTCTAAATTCTCTCAATTCTTGAAAAAAATGCTATTAATATAGTTTATCAATGGAAATCACTCTTAAATAAATCTAAATCTCTTAATAAGTAAGAACAAAATTATAAGACTATATTATTTGAAGTAAGAACAAAATTATAAAATTAAGAACAAAACTAATACATAATCAAAATTAAAAGATGTCTTTGATTTTCGGTGGCTAATGAATATAATAATGAAATACTATATATCATGCTTTAAATATATAAGTTTATTTGTAACTTTTCGATTTCCTTCGCTTAGCGTTTTTTCATCTTCTTGTAACTTATACTTTGTTTTATTACTTTAATTAATGGGCTAATACTTGACAATAAATAATGTATTAATATAGTACTTATGATATAGGGATAATAAAAGCTCATTAACTCATTTATTTTTTTTCAAAAAAAAAAAAACTAATTTATTCTTTTTGCTCCTACAATGCCAACTAAGCTAAAAAGGTTCTAAAACACTTCTTGTAAATTCTCTAAATTATAATTATTTATATATTATTTATAATTTAACATTCTTTATATATGACTCATCATTATTTATTATAATTCACCATTATTTATAGGATAAATAATTTATTAGCCCTTACTTTTTACCTAACACTATTTAGTCCTCCTATTTTGAAAAACACATGATAAGGTCTCTATCTTTTGTCATTGTTAACCTTTTGGTCCTTCTGTCTATTTTTTTAGACTTTTAACAGTTATATTTGGCATAAACAGATAGACGAAAAATAACAGAGTAACATGGTCATTTTATATTGTACTACAGCTGTCTTGAAAGCTAAGATAAGTTCAGTCAAAAATCTAAAAAATAGACAAAAGGACGAAAGTGTTAATATTGATAAAAATTAAGGACCTTATAATGTGTTTTTCAAAATAGGGAACTAAACAGTGTGTTACGTAAAAAGGTGGGGACTAATAAATTATTTATCCTTATACATATATAATTTATATATTATTTATAATTTAGCATTTTTTTATATATGATTCATCATTATTTATTATACTTCTAATTATTTATAATATAATTTATAATTTATTGTATATATAATTTATCATTATTTATTATAATTATAAGTATTCATATATAATGTATAATTTATCATTATTTCATATATATATATAGTTCAGTTTACTTAATTTCAGTAAAAAAAAAAAGAACATGAGTCTTGAGTCTATCAAACATGAGGAAAATAATATCATCAGTTCGTATGGCACAAATGTCGTTGCAATTTTTCGTGTCACAGTTCGTGAACATAAAGTGGTGAACTTGATATCAAATATCAATTTAAATCACCTGCGATAAAGTCTCATCCAGAGGTTGATCTGAAATCGTCTGGTGATACTGAACACCTCTTCCAGCCTCCAGCAGTCCTCTCGAAAATGCGTGGTTGCCTCATAGGAAAGGTATATTGCCATTCTGGGTGTTTAATCAAGTAGTCCCATTGCCTGTAAATTAAGAAACTATTCAATTCTGCATTTTACATCACATGTATAGAGAAGAGAAAATCAAACCAATACAGTTTGATTGAGATACAGAAAATAGAAGAAGATGAACAAAGTTTATTTTAAGAAATGGATTTAAACTCTCAGTAGCAAAACAGACAAACAGAACAGAAAACACAAGGAATGAAATACCAAAGCAGAAAGAAAAGAAAGAAAACTCTACTGTCCAAGCATAAAGCTCCTTAGTATAGTAACTGAATTACCAAGAGATGCCTTTCACAATCTAAACCTTCCCTCCCTCCCTCCTCTCCCTCAACAAATTCCACCTAAGTCCATCAACCACATGTCCTTTAACTACGCAAGCAACAACTACATTCTTGACTCAAACTGTTGAGAGATTCTGCAGACTGATTGCACAAGAAACGTACAACAACCACCACCACCTATTATTTAATCTTTATGATAAAGTGTTCATCTTGTGAGAAAAAATAATTCTTTTAAAGCTCACTGAACGAATTTTCAGTCAGCAAGTTGATGTGTGCAATACATACTTCCATCTTCCCAAGGACTTGAAGAATTCATTCAAATCCCTCTCAGAATGCTGATGTGTTATTTCTTATAATTTTCTGCGTGAAATTCAATATATACAGACATTCATAGCTAATGGCGCTTAAATTTGTTAGAAGTTTCCTTTCTTCCTGATCAAAGTTGTGTCAATAATCCTAGGTCAATGGTCATCTCATTAAATGAAGATGCCGGACAATAGTTTTTCATTCCAAGAGGTACAGACAGACAGCAAGATGCTCACATTTCCCAAATCATGGTTACCTTCTTTCATGATCCACAAAATCTGGGCCTTCAGCAGAAGGTGAAGTTGAGCACATAAGGAGGATTTCTGCATCGGAAAGATGCTGCAATGTCAAAGCCATGTGCAATCTGTATAAAGTCCTGCATCAGTAGTAAAAGGACACCAAAACATGACTTACATTTCATGCAACTGCTTTCTAAAAAATTTAATAATGAGATATAGTTATGGAAATGAAAGCAAAACTACCCTACCATGAGGCAGGAGCAATCACAAATTGATCAGTTCGAGTATCATATGTCTCTAACAACTTTCCATCCCAAGCGGGGTCTTCTTGGGATGCACCTATGCGGATTCTTCTGACAATTTCATCCGGGCACCTTGTACTTCTATCGAAACCGGCTGGGACAACTGATCCAGTGGCTGTTTCAATCTGATATAGTGCAAAAAGAAATTCTACACAATGAAAATCAAAGCAAATCTATGGAATATTAATCAGCGACTTGTCATCAAACAATGTGTATCGCATTTAAATTATTGGCAAATGATTATATGTACCTAAAGGGCCCATTAAAGAAATTTTCTACACCAAAAAAGTAAGAACAGGTAAGGGCATTGGCAAATACAAATAAAATGAAAATGAATAATTGATATTAAAAGCGGTTGAATGTTTTCCCAGATTTACGATTGATATTTAACAGGAGCTTAATAATTGAATTCTCAGATAAAAATTTGATCTTAGCTACTCATTTCATGTATAAGGAACCCTATCTGGTTTAAACTTCAGAAAAGAGCAAAGCAACACAGCTGCAAACTTGGTCTGAGTTCCTGAAAAGAGTCACCAATAGAGTATATTGCCTACAAACCACAATTTTACAAGTTCTTCAATACAGCGCGTGTAGATTGTGATACTACAGCTAATAAGCAAAAAATGGTAGCCTAAGGGTACGTTGATAAAAATTTCCACAAAACTCAGTTCAGACCGACAAGATTATTTAAAGTTCCCTACACCTTCCAAGTTACAGAAGACAACTTAAAGAGTTTAGTCAGATGTACACATCTATGATTATTTTACTCGTATCTTTTCACATAAAGACAAAATTATATAAATCGATGCATTCAATCTAAAAGGAGAAGTAACAATAGAGGAATGAAGTTTGAAGCTCACCATGAACCCACTGAAAATTGGACATGCATTTCCTTCAGAATCTCTCTTGGTGTTATGGCCAAGAATAAGAAGTGTTTGAATGTGAAAAGTTTCCTGCCTTCTACTCAAAGTTTCAATTATTTTGGTGCACAAAGGATAAGAATAGCCATCCAACTTTTCGTGGCTTCTTCTAGACCTATTGGTTCCATTAGCATGCTGCAGTGCAAACAAAGATCAATACATGCACTTTAATCACTTTGCCTTCAAAGATCCAAAAAAGTCTCTCTTATATCTATCATAAAGTTAAGTTCTTGAACCAGACTTTAGATGGAACATCTTCAAAGCCCCCAATTAGATGCACCTGTATCCACAAAACGTAAAATAAATTCAATCACCCAAAACTTCAGCCTGCTCAAATTGGAATCATTAAAATATTCACTAAAAGGAAAACATTTTGGAAGAATACGTCAAGGTTGATTTCCGAAGTATGACCAACAAGAAGTGACAACATCTGACTGATCCCAATATCTACAATATTTGGAGAATCTATATGGGCAACTGATGTCCTGCAACTCAGACGATGAATTCAGGAACTCAGGAATTAGTAGTAAAACAAGTCAAATAAATTGTAAAATTCCTCCATTTTCCATCTTAAATGAGATTGGTTCCTCACATTCCATTTTTCCGGTTCCTAATAACAAGTCCCACGCAAGTTGTTGCTTCATCAGTGCCTACAAACTTCACTTGCAAGGAAGAAAAAAGATAAAGGTCGAAGAAACAATCGATATATAAGTAGATTTAGATCAGGAAAAAAGTAAGGAATATTTCTTCGGTTACAAGAGATAGCAACAGCAATCATCACTTGAACTGGCAACAAACTTTACAGAATATATGCTATGTAAATTGCAATGATTTCAAGAGTTTATGCTCACAAAGACCAGTATCAACAAGAAAAAGATCCAGAACTTCCTACAAGGGGTTCAGAATTGTCTTTTTTCCTTTTGGATTTAGGACTGCGCAACAGTTATATTACTCTCTTTTATGGCCAAGTAAGGAAATAATACTCATTATATGAATGTAACACTATCAAAGACTATCTATTGCAGGCAACACATTTAATCGTCCCAGCTAGAAAAAATTTCATAAGAGGATCCCACAAATCTTGCTATCACTATTCATTATACCTGTTCCAACCAAATGCCTCCACCCTCAACTTTATTATGCTCTGCTGCTGGGAAATTGCGTCGACACAAATTTTATAATGCAAATAAATAAGAAAAACCTTTTATATGTCTGAGAATAAGTTCATATAAACAAACAAATAACACTAAAAATGGATCGCCAACATTTGGGTGTTGCTTCAAAAATCAATTGACTGAATGATGAATGAGAATGTGGAGCTATAGTGACAACAACAACAACAAAGCCTTAGTCCCGAAATGATTCGGGGTCGGCTAACATGAACCATCGTATAAAACCGTGAAATCAAGTTGTGCCAGCGACACAAATTCTCTCCCTCCACTCTGTCCTATCCACTACCATATTTTCCTCAATCTCCAATAAACTCATATCACTCTCGATCACCCTCTTCCAAGTTTTCTTAGATCTTCCCTACCCCTCACCACTACATCCCTTTGCCACTCTTCAGTCCTCCTAACCGGTGCATCAAGCGCTCTTCGTCTTACATGGCCAAACCACCTTAGTCGGTTTTCCCTCATTTTATAGTGACAACATGTAGAGAAATTTGAGCATTACAAAAGGTTACCTAGAGATACATTGTATCTCGAATAAACAACTGATAGGGGCATTTTGTCCCTATCTTTTAGCGTGAATTACGGTCTAATTGTGGGCTAAATAAGTGAGTTCAGTTACAAAAATAATGTGTTTTTAATAAAATAACAAAATAAAAATAAATTTTATGCTTTTGACCAATTTCCTTTGTTTTCAGTTAATTTCGGAAAAATAAAACGTCAAACTAACTCGGCCGTCGAGAATTGTATTTCGCAGGTACAAGTAAAGGAGTAAAATCCATCACCCACGCGGGGCGTCTCTATCAATACGCTGGGCGTACGGGAGAGATTCTTCAGTATAAGTTCCAGAGGCTCATTTACGCGGGGCGTGCTCCTTGAGACGCGGAGCGTGTTCCAAGCCACGCGAGGCGCCAAAGGCATGATTCAAGCAATTAAACTTCAGAAGCTCAATTACGCGGGGCGTACTCCAACCTACGCGGGGCGTGACTATGACAAAACAGTCTGAATCTGATCCACGCGCAGACAATTATCAACGGAATGGGCGAATACGCGGGGCGCCTGCCGGTCCACGCGGGGCGTGTTCATGACATCAGGCCTGAATCTGATCCACACAAGACTGAACCTGATCCGTTTGCCAGAAATTGTCAACGGAATGGGCACCCACGCGGGGCGCCTGCCTGGCCACGCGGGGCGTGTCCCTTGGAAATGCAGAAATAATTCAACTTGTGTATTTACAATTTTACCCCTGAGTTTTGTGTATAAGTAAGAGTGATTAGCACTCATTTGATTCATTCAATTTTCCATGTATTAGAGTTCCTCACACCTTGAGAGTTTGTATAATCTTCCCGTTATTCCGCCGAAGTTCCGCTCCATCCGCATCCACCAAGCTCGAGAGTTCCACCTCCAAGTCCTAAGAGACGACTTTGAGTCCGGTTAGCTAGTCCTAAGGGCCGATTCTTCTTCCCTTTCTACTTGTTAATTAGTTTGTACTCTTTCTATGTACTAGGCTTGGTTGTATCCCGTATTCTCGTACTCCATATTTATAATACATGATTTACGATTCCGTTTTCACTATACGTGTTAATGTTTATTGCTTGGTTTGATACTTATAATTGATTATTGTGTAGGTCGTTTACGAGCTCCGAAATCTATTAGGAATCACATAGGTGTTGTCTCACCGGAATTGACAAACCGAAAACCGTAGGAATTGACAAGCCACGGAACTTACGGGCCCTAGTTTCTGATCCTAAGAATTAAAGTCGCCTTAAAGGGGAATCACGACTCTTAGAACCTCACGGAATTGTTCGGTCTATTAGCAGTCGTCTTTGCAAGAGTAAAACCATTAATCGTTTATATTTCATGTCGTTTATCATAGGTTATAATTTATCATCACCCGTATCACTCTAAGAGGGCTCGAAACACATGAAAATTGTCTCACCCGTAGTTTAGGAGTAGCTTATAGTTGTCATCCAACCACTAAAGTATTCACCGCTTAGATAACGTATAAAACCAAGTAGTTTAATACTTGTAGTTATAAATCTCGTGGATTCGATACCCGGTCTTAACCGGATTATTACTTGATACGACGGGGTACACTTGCCCCTGCACAGTAGCATCTAGTAGAATCAAAGCAGTTAGAAAGATCACATCCATAGTACTAACACATACTTATCATTACATTTTACCACTCTAACACAGGTATGAACTTGCAAACATATTTTCAAGAACAAATGCAGGATAGAGGAAAAGTAACATACATCCACAAGTGCAGGATCAACGGTTGCATATTCCCTTTGGAAGATGTAAACCCATCGACTCTGTATTGGTCTTTGTGAACCACAATCCTCTGTGATTGAGATCTTCCTCTCCTGCATAGCCTTCAATGAATGAGAGGTAGATGCCAAGAAAGGGTGTTCCATCAAAGTTGTCAGGGTGTCACTTCCCTAATCATAAATAAAAATATCAGTTTGTTGGTTATTTCTATCAATTTGTTGGTTATTTCCTACATTATGCAACAATGGAAAACCAATGTAAAATTAGGGAAGAATTAGCAACAAGATACTTCGTATTGAAGAAGTGGCATAAAGATATACTTAATGAACAAATAGCACCACAATGTATCAATCTCTGGCCAGACTGAGTCTCCCAACTAAATTCTACTGTCTACATGATTGATATAACACAAAACTCAAATGCATCTTCCTTTAGTTCATAGAAATGATTGCAACAGTATTAATTTAATATATTTTTGGCAATTGACAAAACTGCATATAAAACTAAGGGAGTGTTTGGTTGAACTAAAAACACCATGGAATCGAAATGGGAATAAGATATTCTCATTTTTTATGATTGGTTAGCTAAATCTAGTTATGGAATGATTCCTATAAACGATGGAAATTACAAGAGAAATTCTCAAACACATGTATAGAGGTTATGATTGAGGCCGACACCCATCTTATTTGTCAAGCTTTTACGGTTGTTTTGGAATTTTTTTTTTTTAGGTTTAGTTGTTATGTGTTAATGAATTTTTTTTTCTTTTTTAGGTTTAGTTGTTTGTTCATTATACTTTATTTTTTGTGTGTGTTAGAAGATCGACTCCGTATTAAACCAAGAAAAAAAAAACATTCCAATTCTCCAATTCCCATTCAGAATCGAACTCTCCCTAATTGATTATCTATATAGTGACTAAATCTATAACCTTGAGGTCACATTCTTTTCTACAAGCTAACATCTGTTTAGTAATAAAAAAAGAACAGAGAGGAGAATTTACAACAGAGGACGAGGCATTCTCCTATAATGTAAACAAAAATCTTCTTAAATATCCTTAACAATTTTGATGATGATAAGCTAGAACATCAGGGATAAAAGTTGAAATGAGATTCAATCCATTAGATAGCCAAAATTTAACCTAAAATTGGCAACTTCGAAGCTAAGTCAGGTTGCTTCAATTCATGTTAATTGACTAGATGATGCCAATATCATGGTAGTAATTTTATTTTTCCCACATTTACAAGTCAAACCAAGCGGTGTACTTTGCTTCAATAACCGAGATAGTGGCCTTTGTTTGGTGTGTTGTAAGCAAATGGGCAATCGAAAGAATGCTTAAACAACGATGCCAAGCATATAAGATCGTGAGTTGTTAGTACCTGAGAGTGAGACTGAGTGTGAGAGGATCGAGTAGAAAATTGAACCCCATCAATGAAGATCATGGTTGCTTCACCCCCAAAATAATAATCGAAATTTGATGAGCCCTGGCTGACTTCTGATTAAAGCAAGGAACCCGAATCTCCTTCCAAAGGGACTGCCCTGTCCTTTTCCATAATGAAGAAAATATAGTCATTGTTTTGGTCCATTGCTGATCCAATTTCATTTTTGCCAATTTTTATGTTAATTAGTAAACCAAGCCACCATTTTCTACCTCTAACCCAGTGAATACACGGAAATATCCTTTAGACAAATTTTCAAAAATCTCAAAACCTTTCAAATACCCTAAACTCTATTGGATCAAATCCGGACTAATTTCTCAACCAAACACGATTTACGGTTTTATTTTGTTGATTTGTGCTTCGTTTTTGAATCTGTGAGGGTTTTTGAGAAATTGTCGGAATCGCACTCGGGCGTATGAACATCACTCCCTACCTATGGTGCGGGCATTTGAACATCACGCCCGACCTATGGTGCGGGCGTGATAGCCTCATGCCCGCACCATAGGTCGGGCGTGATGTCATACGCCCGACCTGTGGTTCGGGCATGATGTTCAAACGCCCGCACCATAGGTCGGACGTGATGTTCATACGCCCGAGTGCAATTTGGGGTTTTTTTAAATAAATATAATTTAATTTAATTTTTTTTATTTTTTTACATTAATTTGATTATAATTTATATGTTATAATTGTTAATTTAATTTGTATGTATGTTAATTTAATTTTAGTTAAATGTTTATATTGTAAATTATATTCTTTTCTAATTTAATTGTTGTAAATTGTATAGGTAAATTTAGTTGTTGTAAATCATATTTGTTTTTAATTTAATTTTGTAGACGAAGCGGTCTACTATCGCGGAGAAATCTATCCCGTCAACAGCTTGTCATCTAGATATAGACGAGGAGGAGGATACACCACGGCATACGAGACAGTGTGGTATTGATGTATCGGGTTGTAGACGGAGAGGGGCTGCGACGCAGCAGGTGCGGAGGGGTTCGATTGAGCAGGCAGTATTGGATCAGCCCGAGATTCGGGGAGCGGAGGCGGCGGCGGATTTTTATGATGACCGAGATCCTGATGTTGATGTTGTGGATGAGTATTTCCAGGAGGTAGCCGAGGTACAGTGACGGCCGGTATCTGGTGGTGATGGTGAGGGTGAGGATGGCGATGAGTAGCCGACCCAGGGCAGACAGCGCAGAGGTGGTCGCTTTACGAGTACATGTACTTTTAATTTTAGTATAGTGTTTTTAATTTTTAAAATAGTATTTATAATTTTAGTATAGTGTTTTTAATTTTTAGTATAGTATTTATAATTTTAGTATAGTGTTTTTAATTTTTAAAATAGTATTTATAATTTTAGTATAGTGTTTTTAATTTTTAGTATAGTATTTATAATTTTTAGTATAGTATTTTTAATTTTAGTATAGTGTTTTTAATTTTTAGTATAGTATTTTTAATTTTAGTATAGTGTTTTTAATTTTTAGTATAGTATTTATAATTTTAGTATTATTTAAAATTTTAGGGACCAGCAAACGTTCCAAAGCTAGTGAGGACCACAGCTGGATTGTTTCTAGGCCGGTGGATGGTGGCCCTATTGATGGTTCCGTGATTCCTAATTTTCTAGGACATGTGGCTTATGCTTGGATCCACCTTGTTTGTCGACAAGAGTGGCAATAGGATTAGGCCGTCCCATCTGGCTGAGGTTCACGGCGGTGTCAGTGGGACAGTTGGACTTTCATGGGGGTGTGCTACACTTGCCACGTTATATCGGCAGCTGGGGATAGCAAGCAGAGGAGACTACTCTGGTATTTGCGGATGTTTGACCCTACTACAGGCATGGATATACGAGTATTTTCCGGTGTTCCGACCGCATAGACTATCACTCAGGATCCCAGTTGACCGTCCCCGGGCATGCAGATGGGAGGTCGGGGTTCCAGGCAGGACGCCCGTCCGACTAGAGACCATACGTGCACAGTTGGACCGCATGACGACAACCGAGGTATTTTATAAAATTTTAGTATTAATTATAGTTTTATTTATAATTTTAGTATTTTGGTATATTTTTATTTATAATTTTAGTATTACTTATAATTTTAATTTAAGTATTATTTATAGTATATTATTATTTATTATCGAGTATTAATTTTTGCAGGTGACGTGGTTGCCTTATGGTCATGTCCCCGATGATGATCAGCTTCAAGTGTCCTACGCCGGTTGGATACGGTGTAGAGATATTATCGAGCCGTATATGCCGGATCGAGCCTTACGTCAGGTCGGATATACTCAGCCTATCCCGGTTGAGCGTATGAGACCTGATAGAGCAATACGGTCATGGAAGTCTTTATCGTACAGGCTCACGCATTCCTCTGTCACAGTTGACGATACCTGGTGGAGATTTCCATCGGCTCGGGGCATTGATCGAAGGAGATGCCGGCCAGTTGGATACGATCCCACTGCCTGTGATGCTGGTTATATGGACTGGTACATGCGATATTCACATCCTCATCTCCTTCATGCCCCACAGGATGGATCGGTCCAGCTTGCTCGCTTCAACAGCGAATATGTAAGTTTATTATTATTTAATATTAGTTTACATGTGTTTGTTTTTAATATTTATTTATTTATTTGCAGTGGGTTAGCTGGTTGTGGCGTATCACCCAGTGATCAGCTGTCAAGCGAACTGATGAGGAGGCTCCACTTATTAGGAGCGAGATGGATGAATTTATGGACGCATGGCGCTGGACGAACTGATATATGTTTTTATCTACTAGAACTTATTATATAGCCTCACATTTTAACACTTTTGAGATTATATGTACTATTTTATGTTTATTAATTTATTTTAATGTTTATGTTGTTAATTTTTATTTGTAAAATGTTAATCCGAGTTAAATTCCGTAATTTTTATTTCTAAAAGGTTAATCCGAGTTAATAACAACACCCTTAAATTCCACAATTTTTAATACCCAGCCACGCGGGCGTGAGGCTATCATGTCTGCACCTATGGTGAGGCGTGATAGCCTCACGCCTCACCTTGTGGTGACGAAGGAATGAAAGACAGACCATTCCTCTCAATCACCAATGCCCCCTTCAATGTTGCGAAATCAGAACCTATTTTTACTGATTTAGTATCAGCAAGAGCCCTTTACTTGGCTTGTGAGTCTTGCGCCGAGAGGGGAGAACGAATGGCTCAGGAATCGAATGGTTCCGAGCGGCCCCTTTCTCTCAAAGTCTTTTGGCACATAATCGTCAGCTACTATGGATTTCAGGGTTTTCCCCCCAAGAAAGTCTTTTTCCAGAACGACGAAATAGATCCTCAAGCTTTGTTCACAACCGTCGAGCTAAAGCACCTTCTCTTGAGCCTCCTCCATGTAAACTTTTTACTGATCATATGAATGGGTCAAAAGAAAGCTCATGAATGAGATAGGGGTCGAACTCAGACATACGATACGGGTATAACTGCATTTGCCTCACGCCTCACCGTGTGGTAAGGCGTGATAGCCTCACGTCTCACCTTGTGGTGAGGCGTGATTACCTCACGCCCGCGTGACGGGAGAGGAAAAAATCCTCCATTTCCCACTCCAAAAGCTCTAAGGGTATTTTCGTCCTTTTCACAGGGCTAGAGCTGGGAAATGGAGGCTATGTTTAACAACACCCATTTTTTATTGGCAACAAGCATAATGAACCCCTAAACTTCCCTTGTTCCAAGGATCAAGTTCCTCGTCAATTGTTTTTACATATCAAGCCTTTGATCATTGATTTTGTTATGTTGTGTAACTTTTCCATTGAGTTTGAAAGACACGAGCCTTTGAGGGTTTCGGTCTATTGATATAGACATTTTCACTCTAGTGTGGACAAATAAAAAAATAACTTACCTCAGAAGCTCTGTTATTGCTTCGGTTATAGATAAGTAACAAAAGAGTGATAATTGAGTGTTGTTGTAAAGGACGATACTTTATTCAAACTTAGACTATTTATGTAAAAGGTTTGTTCTCTACATGTGAAAGAGTTCTTTAGTAGATTGTTGGGATAAGCATATATTCACAACATATATATTTATCCGAATAAGTAAACGGGTTTATGGGTTACCTCTTATAGCGCGGATCCCGCTCTTGATTTGCAGCGGAAGGATTCGGATCAATCACCCGGTCTAGTATCATCAGTCAAGCCTTCAACTATGCCAATAGAATTGGGAGATAAAGACAATTGGTTCACGAACTAAAGCGACGACGAATCCCAAAAATAGAGAGGGGCGGCGACTTAGGGAAAAAGAGGAGAGAAAAAATTCTCTTTTCTGTGTTTTTGAGATACTGTATCTCTAAAACCTAATTCCTTATTCTCTTAGAATTAGTGTTGGTTAGGGTTTCTATTTATACTGAATAAATAGATAACCTAACCCTAATTCTTATTGGGTTTGGGCTCGTTCCATTTCGGGCGGGCCTAATTGGATCCATAACCAATTAATTCCAACATCTCCCACTCGCACGCAATGGAACTTATTCCAAACTTTCTCAATCTCGGTCTCTATCATACTCTTGCAAATAGTTCGTGCGACCGGCATACTATCGAGAGCTCTAGTGCTATATACTCGTTAGAACATATAGCTGCTCAATTTTCATGTAACAAACTTGGAACTATGTACTCGTTAGAGATATATAGATCTTAGATTTGAACACGGATTGTCGGTGGTGTATGCTTTTATCCTAGACTCCATATCATATCCACTGTAGTCTTCGGATCTCTACAGTACATCTATTTTTCACAAATATGCACATATGCATAAGTGTCCGGACGGTGAAGAATAGAAACACTTAGATATGATTCAAATGGATGTCTTTCCCTCTTAACATTATTCTGTCCATTATAATTTGATTCGCTTATCCAGTCAGGGTCTCTTTGGTTGGTATTATCTCATCAACCTCGAGGTATCCCTTTCCAAGGTAGCTACATCAAACTAAACTTCTTAGAATAAGTCTAGGGTCTATAAGGATAAACAATAGTCAAGAAGCGCATCTTCATGACGTGAGTCTCACATTAGGAAAAGGCGAGATCAATCTACTTTTCCATCTCGTGGTCGCTAAAGCACACATGGTATGGGTCATGTGTTATGGTGTTCAATTCTTTTTCTGAAGAAGAGCATGTTATTAACACCATACAGAAGCATAGGTGTAGATGTGCCTAAACATCTAACTTTAGTTCATCATTTATGATGATCACTTCTGGCTATGACAGAAGGCTATAAGTTATCGGAAACTTGCCCTTTTAGATTACTTGTTAATCTTTTTCATGTATTTGTAACACATGTTATCTTGCACCGTAATGGAAACACTTTTCCATGTCTATAGCAAGACGGCTTCTATCATTCAACAAGCTCTCGAAATTGCTCAAAGACAGCCTCATCCTTCATTTATCATCACATTGATGAAATGGGGGAAACTGCTCATGTGAGTGAGCTACATTCTGTCTAAACATGCATTTTGAGTTCATAACAGCAAATATTTACAATTAAATACTCGCACTCGTGTATTGATGAAAATTCATAAAACCTTTATTAATAATTCATGTCTTACAAATAAAACAATGAAGAATGAGAAGTATACTTAGATCCTAAACAATCCTTGGGATCTAACATGTTTTACTTAAACATCTCTCTTGACTGGTTTGGTGAGGGGATCTGCCACCATGTCATGAGTAGATATATACTTCACATTAACTTCTTTGCGTGCAATTAAGTCCCTGATAAAATGACACTTAATCTCTATGTGCTTTGATTTGCTGTGGAACCTCTGGTCCTTAGCGAAAGCTATAGCAGATTGACTGTCACTGTTAACTATGACTTAGGTTTGACAATTGGTTACATTCAAGTTGTTTAGGAACCGATTCATCCAAACAGCCTCTTGAACTGCTGATGAATACGATACGTATTCAGCTTCCATGGTGGACAGGGCTACATAAGTTTGTTTCTTGCTACTCCAGGAAATCGCGCCATTTCCTAGCAAGAACTCATAGCCTGACGTGGACTTTCTTTCGTCCAAGTCTCCTGCCCAATCAGCATCCGTGTATCCTCTCAAATTTAGGTCATTACCTTGATAGCATAGAGAATAATCTGATGTTCCTTTGAGGTACCTCAGTATCCTCTTCACAGCTGCCCAATATGCTAGTCCTGGGTTGGACTGATATCTACTCACCATCCCAACCACTACAAGAAATTTGATTTTTTGCAATGCCGAAAGTCGTTGCCAAATAACTTTTTCGCAACGACAAACGCTTTTTTGCAACGACCCACACCTATTACAAAAGATTTCGTTGCTAAAGGTTTCGGTAACGACAATGATGTCGTTGCCGAATATAACTGTTTGGCAACGACAATGTTGTTGCCGTATACCTATCGTTGCCAAATTGGCAACCAATAATCACGGATGAAATCTTTCTTTTGCAACAACAATTGTCGTTGCAATATATGTTTAATTTTCAGCAACATGTATTATCGTCGGCATAATTAGAAGTTTTAGCAACAACATTGTCGTTGCCATATATTATTTTGTTTAGCTACTACGAGCGACGTTGCCATATATTATTTTGTTTAGCTACTACGGTCGACGTTGCCATATACTATATCATTTTGCAACAATGTTATCGTTGCCATATACTATATCATTTTGCAACAATGGTGTCGTTGCCAAATACATGTACGTATAGCTACAGTCATTGTCGTTGCTAAATATTGTATTATTCTGCAACACATATGTCGTTACCATATATTCTGGAATTTCTTTCAGAACCTATACATGCTGATTTGACAGGTATAAATTATTATTACATCTATATCAAATAAATACAAAATAAAAATACATATATAAATAAAATCACACCAGATGGTTCAAGCACTTAAGATGTAACAATTTCATAATGTAAACCAACTTTGATACTTTTGATCCATCCACAACCAGTGGCTCTTTGTACTCCTCTAAGAGGCGATAGAATCGAGCTGCTTCTCCTGAGGGTTCCTCGGGTTCTTCATTTTGACCATCCTCATCTCTCTGATCATTTCCAAGTAACCCCATTCCAGTCACACCACATCCCACTTGTAACATATCAAGCATGTCTTCATCAACACAAGTATCCTCACTTTCAGAGCAAAGATCAATATGTTTTTCACCATGTTTATCCCATATAGTGTAGCTTTGTAGAAAACCATTTTTCAATAAATGAAAGCGAACTTGACTTCTGATTTGAAAATAAACATTCACACATTTACTACAAGGACACCTAATTCTTGTTCCAATGTTGTTGTCTTCATATGCACTAGAATTAGCGAAAGCAAAATCAAGAAAGTTGTCTACCCCTCTTAGATAGTCTGGTGCATCTCGATCTTTGAGTTTCATCCATTCTTTATCCATGGATATTTCCTAATTTTCCTTCTAAAATAAAGACGATCAATTAAGTATAATTTGTTCGATACACTATAAGTTTGAACATATATTAGGACGGTTAATAGTTGTTGGCTTGTCCTATTATCAGAAATTTGGGCATTTGTCTAATACAAATAGGTTAAAGTTTAAATATCTTTATTATGTATTATTGACAAGTCAATTTATCTATTAGGCAGCAACATTTTTTATAAGTTTAAATTTATAAACAAAGCTCTGCCAATTAAATGAGCAATTACTGACACGCAAATTCCTTGAATCTTTAGCAATTACTGACATGCAAATTCCTTGAATCTTTAGCATCTAATGCGAAATAAACATGGAGACATAGTCATCTCTTGATTGTGCTCATTTATCACCAAGAAGTACAGATGCTACTTCGGCTAGCTAGCTAACAATCTATCGAAGTTGCCTCTGGAATAAATTAACAAATTGAATTTTAATTTAAAATGCAATACAAAATGATCAGTCATTAATCAATATGATACTCTGACCAAATACAATTGAAGCAAGTTGAATTCTTGTCACAAATATTTGGATCATAGAACACCAGTCAAGAGCATGAAGTCTTACTTTTATGTGAAGAGTTCCGTATTTTGTTTCCAAGCCAATAATGCCCTATAATGAGTAAAAAATGTCAGCAGCACAAAGTTTGAATTCCATATGACCAGGAGAGCAAAGATATTAGTGTATAACAGAGGAAAAAGAAGAGAAAAATTCAACAACCTTAAGATGCAGAACATTTACATTAAACGCATTTCAATCTCAAATGAAATAGGAAAGAAATACAGATAACAAAATTGGATACCTCTCCTTTTCCAAAGATGAGTCCTGAAGTCCAACTAACTTTAGCACCTGCTTCCTGCTGATCAGGGGAGAATATATCCTTCTGTTTCTTCAACCAGCACTGGACAAACAAATGAAGAAAGTCGCCCTAATGAGATTCTAAATAGAGATGACAATTCTAGATTGATGAACTTTGGAAATATCTTGTCACTCATTTAATTTATTTAATTTGATTAAATGATCCTTTGAATTTGTTTAAATTGACCAATAGATCCTTTAAATTTGCTTAAATTACCTGTTAATCTCTTCAACTAAGTTAAAGTGATATATTCAACCCGAATCTGCTTAAAGTATAGGTGTTTCAAGTTGTCCACATAAGTTCAGAAAATCAACTGAATTATTTGACCAAACACAGGACTCTGACATATTAAACCTAAACAAATATGGAATCTCAGTAACTAATTTGCAAAATTCTTATGATTCATGATGAAGAAAGTCCAAATCAAAGATAAGTAAAAAAGTCAAGCATCTAAACCATAAAAATTCAATTCAATCCATTTGACAATTCCTATATTTAAAAGATGAAATCAAGCAAAGAGCCAAGAAGGTTATTTGAAAGTTCAATGCACTTGTTCTAGCATTTGAATTTACTTTCTGATACTAAAATTGGATAGTGAGTGTGATAGCTAACCACAAAGGTCAGACTCTGCAATAGCTTTTTGACAAAGAAACCAAAATTTGTCATTTCAAACACAAGAATTCTAATTTTGGAATCTTAACCAACCTTTTTACAGTCCCAACAATGTCAATGTTGCTCCCAATCAGAATCCAAAAATAAACAGTGCCAAATAAGGCTAAGTCCCTGTCAAATGGGTCAAGGATGGATATTCACGTTCTTCCTTTCCTTATTGCCCAATTATTACTGCACTCTCTGTACTGTGAAACAAAAGCAAAGACAAATAATCCAACCCTTTTTACTCATTCAATCAAAAACTATTACCATAGATTGCGCTATCTTTGGTTCCCTTTTGTCCCTGTCAAATGGGATTCAGAAATTAAAATTCAAGAGGCTATAGCGAACTTCAGCAGTAAGGATTCTAGAAGCAGACAGTAAGGCTTTTAACGCTCTCTCTGAAAATGAGCTCTTAGTTGAGACGAACAATCAGCTTAAAACCAAGGTTGATGAACTTGAAGGACTGCTAAGTTCTGCTGTTTCTGAGAAGGATGCCTCAGCTCAACAGCTTGCTTCTCACATGAGCACTATTACAAAACTAGAGAGAAGCACTCTAGGGCTCTAGAACTTCATTCGGCTACTGAGGCTCAGACTTTAATGGCAGAAAAAGAGTTACAGGAGGTCGTTCAAAGGCTGGCTCAGAGAGATGAAGAAACAAAAGATTTGAATGATAAGCTAAATGCTTATGAAGGAAAAATAAAACTCTACGAAGAACAGGCTCATGAAGCTTCTGGTATTGCTGAAACTCAAAAACTTGAGCTGGAAGATGCTCACCGGAAACTAGAACATCTTGAAAGTATTATTGAGGAACTACAAATCAAGTCAACTAACTTTGAAAAAGAGAGTGGTGGACTGGCTGAGGCAAATTTGAAGCTCACTCAGGAACTGGCCTCATATGAGGCCAAATTGAGTGATTTAGAGGCAAAACTGTCTGTAGTTCATTCTGAGAAAGACGAAGCAGTAGAACAGCTACAATCTTCAGAAAAAGTGATAGAAGACTTAACTCATCAACTTACTGATGAAGGACAGAGACTACAGTCTCAGATATCTTCGGTAATGGAAGAGAACAACCTGCTTAATGAAACATATCAAAATGCAAAGAAGGAACTTCAAACTGTGATTATCCAGCTTGAAGAGCAGGTGAAAGAGCACAAGGCAAATAAAGATGCCTTAGAATCTGAGATTGAAAATCTCAAGGCTGGGATGGCAGAGAATTCAGCACTGCAAACCCAGGTGAAGGAACTCGAGGATAAATTGGCAATAAGATATAGAAAGAGAAGCAGCTCTGAAGAGATCCCTTGAAGAGCTTGAAGCTAAGAACAAAGAGATTGTAGCGCTAGAGAAGCAGGTGAAGGAGATCGATCAGAAATTGCAAATGAGTGATGCAAAATTATTAGAAAAGGGGAAGTTGGCGGATATGAAAGACAGCACAGAGATAAAATCTAGAGACATGGGATTTGGGTCATCAAGTCCACTGAAAAGGAAGAGTAAGAAAAAGCAAGAGGGTGCAACAGCCCAAGCAGTAGCGGAGACACATGCACAAACAACAGAGGCTTCTCCTGTGATGCACATCAAGGTCATTTTGGGAGTGGCCCTTGTATCTATTATCATTGGCATAAGTCTTGGGAAACGCTATTAGTTTTCTTGCTTGCTGTTTCTTTTTTTTTCTTTACTTTGGTTTTATTGGTTATGAAAACCTCATAGACAAGGTTATGCCCATAATATTGTAAGTTATGTATAGTGGAGAGCTAGGTCTTTCATTCTAATCGTGACAGAAATTGTCACCCCTAATTATAAATGTAGTGACTAGAAGCTTTTAAACTAATATATCAGATATAAGTTCTTAATAAATGGCAAAAAGTTTTTAACTAAGCTATTACAATCACTTGAACAATTAAAGCCAAGAGAAGTCTTTTCAATTGAACAAATTCATAGTTTATAAAGTTAAACCAACTAAAATTGGAGCTAAAAAAACTATTCATCATGATTCGTAAGGCAAGCATTATTAATTTCTCAATCTGCAATTAACTTCAGATGAGATCACTGATCCATCCAGGATTCAAAAATGCAGTAGATCATTCAATCCAAGTAAATCACAAAGCCAAAAGCAGAAAAATGAAAAGTCAAACACCAAATTCAATCTGACCTCACCCACAAAGCTCTCTATTCCCGCAAAAGAAATAATAATATCCCAACCACTACACAGCAAGCAAGTAATACAATAATAACAAAAAGAATCTCAATACCTAATTTACTTCCCCTATCAAACCACAAATAAAATCCAAAAGAAAAAAACTAAACAAATTAACAAAGCAAATATATGTACAGAGGATTAGAGAGCGTGAGAGGGGAAAGCGTTAAGTACCTTAGGGTTTGGGTGAGAGAGTGAGAGAGAAAACGCCGGCGTCACGGCAGAGTGGAAAGCTCCGGCGCCGGCGTCCTGGTAGGTCACTGAGGGAATTGTCGGCGTTAGGTTTGGGTCTGGAAGGAACTTGTTACGCGTAGTAGAATAGGGGTAGGTCGAGGAGGGATCTTTTATATTTTATAGGGATAAATTTCAAAAATACCCCTAATCTTTAGGGCCGGGAGCAATTTTATCCTTGACGTTTAAAATAGTGTAATTTTATCCTTGACGTCTTAAATTGTCTATTTTACGAGATGGATAAAAAAAATTCACCGAATTAATAAATATTAATCTCAAATTCTATTATTAAATCACATAAAATATGAAATCTTTTTTTTAAACGAACTGCTATGCAATCGGTGCATAATAAAGAATAAAATATCCGTTTTTTATAATAATATCTGAAATTGACCCAACTTGACCACGTTAGGGATAAAATTGCTCTCGGCTGCCAACGTTAAAGGTAAATTTGCACCATTTTAGACGTAAGGGGTAAAATTGCTACTGACTGTAAACTATAGGGGTATTTTTGCACCTTATCCCTATTTTATATTTATCATTTTTAATTTTTTAATTGATATAATAATTGTCTTCTGCTACAACAGCTTTGTAGCGATAAACTCATAAACTTTACAGCAACGACTGTATTGTTACCAAACTTTTATGCATAATTTTCAGCTCGGGAATTTAACAATTTTTTTGTAACGACACAAATTGGTGTAGCGAAAATATACTTTTAGAAACAACACGATGTGTAGCTATAAATTAATTAGTTTATTTTTTAATAGAAATATATATTTAATTTCTTTTATTTTCTAATTGCCTAATAAATATCTTTGGCAACAACAATTTGCGTAGCCAAACCTTTTACTCCAAACGCAACGACTTTACGTCGATGCTATACATAGGAAACTTTACAGTAACGAGGTTATTGTTGTTGCTATAAACGGTCCTGTTTCTAGCAACGACATACCGTTGTGGCTGTAAATCCTATACTTTATCGCAACACTGATCTGGTTGCTAAAGGTAAGCCTATTTTCCCGCTAACTACATTTGGCGAAATTTTATGGACGCGCGAACTGAAAGATTTATAGTAACAGACTTTGGCAACGACTTATACATATTCGTTGGTAAAGATGAGCTTTAGATACGACGGAACTATGTCGTTGCCAAACCTTGTTGCAAAAGAGCAATTTTCTTGTAGTGAACGGCATGACAGATATCAGGTCTTGTACACAACATGGCGTACATTAGACTACCTACGGCACTTACATATGGAATGTTTTCCATCCTTTTCTTTTCGTTTGGATTCTTTGGACACATTTTGGTACTTAGGGTGATGTCCTTAGTCATCAGGCTATCTACAGGCCTACTTCCACGCATACCGAAACGATCAATGACTTTGTTAACATAAGTCTCTTGAGACAGTGCTAATAGTTTCTTTGATCGATCCCTTGAAATCTTAACCCCAAGTATGTATGTAGCTTCGCCCATATCTTTCATTTCAAAACTTGAGTTTAGCCAAGCTTTGATTTGGTTTACAAATTCTATGTCATTTCCTGCTATCAGTATGTCATCTACATACAAAGATAAAATGACAAAATTTCTACCCGACCATTTCGTGTAGACACAATGGTCCTCTTCAAGCATCTTGAAGCCATTCGAAATCATTTGATTGTGAAAACGAAGATACCATTGCCTAGAGGACTGTTTAAGGCCATAAATTGACTTTTTCAATTTGCAGACCTTATGCTCGGAGCCTTTTACCACGAAGCCCTCTAGCTGTGACATATAGATCTCTTCGCTCAATTCTCCATTGAGAAAAGCAGTCTTAACATCCATCTGATGTAGCTCCAGATCTAAACTTGCTACAATAGCTAAGATTAGTCTAATAGATGTAAACCTTACAACAGGTGAGAATGTCTCCTCGAATTCTATTCCTTCCTGCTGTTGGGGTTTAGTGTCCTATAGACAATTGTTCTAGGATATAAACTCAATGTAAATGAAATGTTCTTTATATCATTTGTTTTAATAAGATATGGTTTCATAACTATATAAAGGCAACCTCTTTTAAGAACTAAATAAGTCTAATAAAAGGAAATCCCTAAGTTTGTTTAAAGTGGTTATAAAGTGTTCATACAAGCATGAAGTGAGACGAAACTTTATAATAAACTAATAAACTTAAAACCACCCCAAGTCAAGTAATATGTTTAGAAATAGGATTGACATATCACTGCTGAGACTTGCATGTAACAATGTCTTCTATCGAGACAGAGAGCTGATCTCACAAGCTTCAAATATACAGATATCTGGACAGTTACATGAATCCGATGAAAGGGAGTTCATTAGGATTGGGGACCCGACTTGAGATAACAGGATGGGTAGATTTATCCTTGTCACATGTTCATCTCATTGGTATTAATAGGTATAAGTAATCCTAAGACTCAAATGAATGTTAATTAGTGATTCTGGATTATGGAATGTGATGCTTTGATCTTGTTGTAACACGATCCATAACAGAGATGACTCTGGGGTGTGAACGGCAGACGTTGGGTATCACATGAAGTAATTGCAGGATAGTTATACATTGGATTGAGCATTTGTCACTCCTGATAAATGGGAGATATGTCCAAGGATCGCTTGTGGAAGACTTGACTCTAAATCCTTGCAAGGTGATAGCTTAAGACTTGAAATGCAGATTTCACTTAACCTATCTAATTGGAGTTAACTCGGCATGTACAAGTAAAACGAACGTCTCGTTATATGTGACTTGACATTATCCATAGTCATAAAATTCTGTTCAAGGATGTAGTTGATAAAGGATCGAATTATATTGTAACTAATACGGAAAGGTCAACGACAGAATCAACCTGTCTTCTTATAGCTCTGGGGGAATGTTTCGGATCTTCCAATCACATTTCGCGTACTCATTCCGTTATGCAAAGATTAAATATAATTCTGAGAAAATTAATTTAATGGTTGCATACGGCTAGAAGCAATAAGAACCTAATGGGTCACACATAAGACTTGGAGCCCAAAAGAGAAACATATGTTAATTAATTGATGGAAGCCCAACTGAGTCCATTAAGGCCCAGTACATAAGGGGGAGCGATTTTATGTATATAAAATATATAAATAATTAATTTGATTTTTAACAATTATAATTAGATTATGATTGTGAATTAAATTAATTAAATGATAAATAAGTTAGGAGGTTTAATGAGATTAAATTGCTTCTATTATTATCCTGTCAAGTTATTGTTATTATCTTTATATTTAGATATAATTATAGATAATAACTAATAAGAATTTTATTCCGAATTAAATTCTTATTCAGTAACCTAATTCTATCTAATTAGAGTTTAGATACAAGAGAGTATATATACCCCCCTTACATGAGAATTTCGGCCAACCCTAGCTAACCAAAGAGAGAGAATTTCGACACCCCCAGTTGAGGACGAAATAATCCACCGCTTCCTCCTGTTTCAATTGATTATTAATCTCTTTCTCTTATCCTTGATCTTGTGTTGATTTATTATAGGCAATCTACTTTGGTTGCTTTTATACGGTTGAGTTCTAATCATATTTTGAATTGTGTTTTTGTCTTGTGCTCGGGAACTCGGAGTAAGAGTTGTGGGCACTACGATTGCAACGGTAGATAGATCTTGAAAAGGTATTTCCTTC
The DNA here is from genome assembly GCF_963576675.1 of Euphorbia lathyris. Lineage (NCBI taxonomy): Eukaryota > Viridiplantae > Streptophyta > Magnoliopsida > Malpighiales > Euphorbiaceae > Euphorbia > Euphorbia lathyris. The sequence goes on from NC_088913.1 coordinate 50,377,800, forward strand.
TATCCCTCTTTATATGAAATAATGATTAACGGATCTTGGTTAATGGAAAAAGGTTAAAATTTTTATATTTCCGCTGCCAAACGTTAGCCTATTTTCCTTCAGTGATGTCAGAGCCTGCGTTAAATCCGTTATTTCATATATGAAAATTAAGAAGTTTTTCAATCAGATTGAATGAATATTTATAGTTAGGTTAATTAACGAAATTATTTTGATTAATTAATTCTAAAGACAAATAAGTTTTAATTAATTGTTAATTAAAATAGATTATGCATATGTTCCTAATTATTTTGGTTGATAATCATTATAACAAAATCTATTAGTTTTATAGTTAGATTGATAAAAGTTAGTTTTATTATTCTAAAGATAAAACGGAAAATCTTTAATAGGTTTTTTCTTATTTTCTGAAAATCGTTTTAAAACCGTTTTAAAACTGATATATATATAAATATATATATATATATTTATTTATTTATTTATTATTTTTAAAAAAACATTTGGACATCAGCTCGGGTTGCGCCGTGAGGCGCAACCCGACCGCTATCCTGCGGTTGCTGCCTCGCGGCAGCAACCGCACAGCGGCGGACCAAACGCAATGGCTGCTGCCAAACGACAGCAGCCACGTGTTTGGGCCCGGCCCGAAACCTACATATTTTAAAATCGTTTTAAAATAGTTTTTAAATATATTTATATACATATATGTTTCAGAAATTAATAGTTTTCTGTTTTTGATTATCGGATAAAAGAATTTATTTAAAAGTTTGTTTTACCTATTTGTAAATCAAAAGTATTAAATGAATTAAAATCAAAATAACCGGGATATGCATATATAAGGTTTTGTATAGTCGTATTAATCTAATATGTAATTGCTACATTTAATTAGATTAAATATAGAAGATACGAAACTGATAGAATTAAAATTGGATGAAAGTTAATTTGATAAGTTAATGCGATTAACCTAAATATTACATAAATATTTTATGTAATCAACCAATTAAATTTATTTAATTGAGTCTATATATGTTTAGAGTTATGGACATATTTGGACCCTCTATTTAGTCTTTTGGTATTTTTGAAATAGGGCATGCGTGTCCTCCCTATCTACTATCTATTGTAATTTCTCCTCTCATCTAATTCCCTTCAAGATAATTGAAGTTTTCTCTAGTAGTATAGAAATTAATATGTAATTTCAAGGCGCCATGGAGAAGACGGAGGACCTAAAGAGAAATATGTAATAGTTAGTATTTCCCTAAGTTTGGCCTTTTATTCCGTTTCTGGCTCAACGGAATAATTTAGATAATATGTCCATAACACCAATGTATGTGTCTGATCTATGCTAAAGCAAATCAATACTAGGTTAAATTATGAGACTTAAAATAAAAATCTCTCACTAATTAAAAGTTAAGTAAATAAGCAAGTTATTAAAATCGGTTGCCCCTCCCTAATATTATAATTCAGCCAGTAGTACTGGGGGCCTTTGGGTTGTTGAGTAAACTCAAGCTCGGGGTCTTATGGTAACACCTGAATTATCGAAAAATCGTTTTTCATGAATATGGGTAATACTTAAATTAGATTATGATAATTGGATGAGTAAACTCATGTTATCATAAACTAATGGCCAATATGGTTGGGATTAATATGAATAACATATTAGTTACTAATGAGGTTAGTAACCCAATAACCTAGGAATCACATTATTGATGTGATTGATTGCATGAATCTACCTAACAAATGAGACTAGCTTGTTGAGTAAACTCAATGTGAAATCTCGGGAGTTAGGATCCTAGCTCACTAAAGGATTTGTGAAATTCTTCGAATTAATATGGAGGGCTATTAATTTGGCAAAATAGTGGGAGCAATTTAAAATAAATTAAAAGACTTATAATTTTAGATTGATGTACTTTAAAGCAAATGAATAACATATGTTTACTCTTTCTCACTCCCAGGTTAAATTAAAACACTCCTAAAATCATGACTAAAACCAATCTGCAAAATATACTTACCGATAACAAGTTGAACGGTTCAAACTTCACCGACTGGTATCGCAACCTCAAAATCGTTTTGAAGTTCGATAAGATAGGGTATGTACTTGATACACCGATACCCCCTAACCCGGCTGATGATGCTCCCATCGAAGAGATCGATGCTTACCAAAAGCACAAGGCTGATGACGATCATACGGGATGCATTATACTTGCATCGATGACACCGGAATTGCAAAGGCAACATGAGGAAATGGATGCCTATTCCATCATCATGCACTTAAAGGAGTTGTTTGGGAAACAGACTAGGTGCGAACGCTACGAGATATCAAAATTGTTATATCGTTGCAGGATGCAAGAGGGCACATCTGTGATGACACATTGTGTCAAGATGATTGGCTATATTACCAAGCTTTCTAATATTGGATTCGTGATGGATAACGAACTAAGTGTGGACTTAATTCTTCAATCCCTCCCAGAGAGTTATTCACAGTTCATCATGAACTACTAGATGAATGACTTGCAAACCTCTCTTGAAGAGCTTGCAAACATGCTCAAGACAGTCGAGCCCAATATGAAGAAAGACAAGGCAATACCGGCTCTTGTCATAGAGGGATCAAAGAAGAGGAAAGGGAATTTTCTCAATCCTAAACATTCCAAGAAAGGTAAGAGGGCCATGCCCACTAGAGCTAAGGGAAAGGAAGTGAAGAAGCCCAAAGGAGAGTGCCACTTATGTGGTAAAGACGGGCATTGGAGAAGGAATTGCAAGGAGTACCTAGCATCCCTCAAGAAGGGAAAAGACAGTGCTTCAACATCTGGTATGTTTTATATTGAAATAAATACAATTTCACAGTCTGAATCTTGGGTACTTGATACCGGATGTGGATCTCATATTTGTACGAATATGCAGGAACTAAATTGGACTAAGGAATTGAAGAAGGGAAGCGTAAACTTGCAAGTAGGAAATGGAGCAAGAGTTGCAGCCCTCGCTGTTGGAGATTATGCTTTGAGTTTGCCCTCTAGGCTTGTAATAGAATTAAGGAACTGTTTGTATGTTCCAGAAATGTCTAGAAACATTATTTCTATTAGATGTCTTGTTGATGATGGTTTTCATATTTCAATAAAGAACAAACATTGCGAGTTTTATAGAGATGTGATTTTCTATTTTTCAGGAATATCACAAAATGGGATTTATGTGCTAGATGACAAAAATTTATGTATTCGCGATTGATACCAAAAGACATAAGCTAGATAATTCGACTTACTTGTGGCATTGTCGTTTACGCCATATAAACAAAAGACGCATGCTTAAGCTACATCAAGATGGGCTTATAGATTCAATTGATTCTGAATCATTGGAAACATGTAAAGCCTATTTAAAAGGTAAAATGACAAAGAGACCCTTTAGCAATAAAGGTGAGCGTGTATCAGACACTCTAGGATTAATACATTCAGATGTATGCGGTCCTATGTCAGTCCAAGCAAGAGGAGGATTCAGATACTTCATAAGCTTCATAGATGACCATACCAGATATGGTTATGTTTACTTGATGAAGCACAAGTCCGAAGCTTTTGAGAAATTCAAATGCTTCAAGAATGAAGTAGAAAATCAATTAGGAAAGAAAATAAAGATACTTCGATCTGATCGAGGTGGTGAATATCTTTCAAATGATTTTCTGAATTATCTAACTGAATGTGGGATTTGCTCACAATGGACACCTCCCTATACACCATAACACAATGGTGTATCCGAGAGGAGGAACCGTACCTTACTAGATATGGTACGATCTATGATGAGCATAACATTACTGTTGAAACACCTTTCCACATGATTTTGATTTGACAAAATTATTTAAGTAATTGATAAAAAATATTTTAACACATTAAATTTAAATGCTTTGATTTATTTATACTAATGTGTTTGTTCAATGTTGAGTTTATTTATCTATAAGACATTAAGATTTAAAGTCTAAAAGCCCATGAGTGGAAGTCAAGCCCAAGTCAACATAATCAAGACCTCACGGCCCAAGAAGAAGAAACGAAGTCGTATCAAGCAAAACGACGACTCAGCATGAAGAAGGATCGAAAAGCCTTCTAGCAAAAGCTTCAAGAGGAAGCTGCTGAGTTAAGCGACAAGCAGTCAGGACAGCGGCAGACAAGAACCAACTTCTAGACAAAGTATTTCTACTTTGGGTAAAGTTCAGAAGACGCAGGAAGCTGTTTGGAAGACTTTGCCAAAAATGTCGAAACATTCTGTTTACCGGACGAAAAGCTGCCGAGCACTGCCGCGGACAGAAGATGCAAGAATCTCATTGGCCAACGACACTGTGCACGTACTGAGTTACAACGACAGGAAGCCATTTCCCTCCAACGGTTATTTCGAAATTCGAAATTACCGGTGCCTCAAGTGTCACTATATAAAGGCCTATCATTTGCTTCATTCGATGCAGATCTTCAACTAGTCAAAATGCTGACCAAATTTCTACACGAAGTTCTGTGAGAAAAGCAAAGCAAATACCTTACACCAATTTCCAAATATTGTGTAAAAGTCTAGAGTGATTTCAATCATCTAAAGTGTCTTAGCAACTGTTGTTTAGTACAAACACTTTATCATTTCTAGAAGAATAGAAATGAGAGGCTGAGTACTCGGTTATAGTACTCAGCGGTAGATATAGGAGTGAGTAGAGGTATAGAGGAAGGTACTCTTGTATACTCAGCTTCTATTGTAAAAGGTTTTGTGCTCTACCTTTAAAGAGCTCAGTAGAGAATTAAAAAAGCTCGGAACGAGTTCCGGGGACTGGACGTAGGCGGAGAGGCCGAACCAGGATAAGTCTGCTGAGTAATATCTTTCTAACCCTTAAAATCCTTTACATATTGCTTGCTATAAAACTGACTAAGTAACGAACTCACGCTGAGTTAAGTATACTAAGAAGCTGAGTTCAGGAATAGACTCTAAGTGCTATTTCCTGACTCAAGGAAAGAAACAGACTTAGTAACAAGTTGACTAAGCTTGTATCTTCAAACTGCTTAGTCACGCTGTGTAAACCTTTTCATAAGAAAAGAAGTCAGCCTTAACGGACAAAAATTTTAAATAGTTCTTATCCCCCCCTTGGAACTAACTTGTCACGTTATAAGGGACCAACAAGTGGTATCAGAGCTTAATAGCTCACTGTGCAAGATATAACTATCTTGAGCTGATCCCCACTATGGCTGAGAACAGCACTCGTTTCCTCCCAGGAAACCAGACAACTCAGATTTTACCTGAGGGACTGTCCATTACTCGGCCTCCTCTGTTCTTCGGGTCTAACTATACCTTTTGGAAGAACAGAATGAAAAATTTCATTCAGGCAACAAATATGAGTGCATGGCTTTCTATAGTTCAAGGCCCATTTGTTCCTGTTGAAACTATTGACGGCCAAACAGTTGTTAAAGCTGAGACTAAATGGACAGAGGATGATCTCAAGAAGCTACAAAATCATGCTTCGGTTATAAACATGCTTCACTGTGCGTTAGATGCTGCAGAATACAGCAAGATTTCAGGTTGTGAGTCAGCGCAGGAGATCTGGAAGAAGCTGGAGGTCACCTATGAAGGAACCAATAAGGTGAAGGAATCCAAGGTCAACCAGCATATGAGGTTGTACGAGCTGTTTGAAATGAATGATGATGAAGGAATCTCTGACATGAACTCAAGGTTCACAAACATAATCAACGAGCTCAAGAGACTTGGAAAGATCTTCACTGAGGAAGAGCAAGTCAAGAAGATTCTTAAGAGTCTTCCTAAAAGCTGGCAAGCAAAGAAAATTGCTGTTGAGGAAGCTCAAGACTTAACCACCTATAAGTATGATGAACTCATTGGCTCGCTGCTGACCCACGAGATATCAATGAAGAACTTCGAGGTGAAGGAGAAGTCTGAAGACAAGAAGAAAAAGTCTCTTGTCATGAAAGCTGACTCCACTGATGGGAGCTCAACAGACGATGAAGAAATGGCTATGTTCACTAAAAAGATGAAAAGGCTGTTCAGAAAGAATGACAAATATTCTAAGAAGCCTTACAAGAAGTTTGATAAGTACAAAGCTGACTCCAGCGACAACAAGTACAAGAAGGACAGCTCAAAGCCCATTACATGCTTTGAATGTCATCAAACTGGCCATATCAAGTCAAGTTGTCCCACGCTGAGGAAAGAAAAGAAGAACGACAAAAAGGCAATGGTGGCAACCTGGAGCGACAGTGATGAGTCTTCATCATCAGAAGCTGATGCCACTGAGTCAGCAAAGATTTGTTTCATGGCTGACGAACTTGCTGAGCCTTGTGTTTCTGAGCATGCTGACTCCTTCATTGCATCTGAGGATGAGGAACACTCAACTGAGGTAATATCACTACCCTTGCTTAGAAATGAAATGGTAAATGCCATGAGTGACCTCTACACACTTATCAAAAAGTGTAACAAGAAGGTTAGAGCACTCAGCAGGCGATGTGACGAGATTGAGGAGGTCAAATTGAGTGATCTTCGATATCTTCTCCAGGACAACTCAACTTTGCATAGTAATGTAGAAATTATGCAAAAGTTTGTCTCTGAGGTCCAATCAGATTCTAAGAAATTGAAAAAGGATGTCACATCTATTCAGAACCAACTTAAGGTTCCGAATAAAAGAAATATTCCTCTGAACACTCAGTAACAAAGTACTAGTCAGTAGAGATGGAATCCTCAGCGGAATGTCCAGTGTGACTTCTGTGGGAAGAAAGGACACACCACAAAGGTGTGCTGGCATGCTCAGCACTGGGGTGCTGACCAGTCAGTGAGATATCCTAAACGGAAGGTCAGCTGTGACTTATGTGGAAAGAATGGACACACTGTCCAAGTATGTCGTCATAAAATGAAATATGATGCTTTACCTGTTGAACCTAACAAACAAGGACCCAAAAAGAATTGGGTACCTAAAAGCAACTAGCTATATTGCAGGTAAGCCTGAGGTGTGCTGAGAAGTCAAAGATGTGGTACATTACAGCGCATGCTCGAGGCATATGACTAGTGATGAAACTCAGTTCATCACTTTTGTGCGTAAACGAGGAGGAAGTGTAAGTTTTGGAGACAACAAAAAGGGTAAGATAGTAGGGTCAGGAACCGTTGGTGGTAATCCTACTATTGAGTCTGTCTCCCTAGTCAGCGGACTCAAATATAACTTACTCAGCGTAGCTCAGCTATGTGACAATGGGAGAAAAGTTATATTTGATGACACTGGATGTAAAATATTCGAGGGTAAAACAAATGAGTTGATTTTAACTGCCCCTCGTATTGATAATGTCTTTATGCTGAACTTAGAAAAGAAGTTTTAAAAAACTGTATGCTTAGTGTCAAAGGAAGAAAATTCCTGGCTATGGCACATGAGACTTTGTCATTTAAGCATGGACCTCCTAGCCAAATTAGCAAGAAAGCAATTGGTTGAGGGACTACCAGAACTTAAGTTTGAAAAAGATCAATTATGCCACGCCTGTCAAGCTAGAAAACAAACCAAACAATCTTTTCATAGTAAAAACATTGTCTCAACTAAGCGTCCATTAGAGTTACTACACTTGGATCTCTTCGGTCCAGTCCAGCCGCTGAGCTTGGGTGGTAGAAGATTTTCCTTGGTCATTGTAGATGACTTTTCTCGGTACACTTGGATCATCTTGCTGAGTAGCAAGGATGAAACCTTTGAGACGTTTTCAACTTTAGTAAGAAAACTTGAAAATGATAAATGTTGAAGCACCTTTCCACAAGATTTTGATTTGACAAAATCATCCATGATTAAGAGGCAATTAAATTTAAATGCTTTGATTTAATTGTACTAATGTGTTTGTTCAATATTGAGTGCAAGAATATATATATAAAGTAAGACAGGACAGAAGTCAGCATAAGCAAAGCTGAGTGGAACGGAACTCAGCATGACAGAATGGAAGCCGAATGGAGTAGAACTCCGTATCAGAAGTTTTAGTCTAAAATGCCAAAACGAAGCTGACTAAAACAAAAGACTTCTTCAGCAGCGTATAAACAGAACGGAGCTAACCACGAAGCAACTCAGTATAGAAGTTGAACATTCGAGGATAACGAATGAAGCTGAGTCACAGTCAGGACAGCATGAAGGATCCGTTCACTAAAGGACAAAGTCTGCCAATCTTCTACACCAATAATTGGAACCGCGAAGACACACAAAAGACTAATTCCAAGAGACATGGGTCATTGGATTATTGGTAAAAGACAACTGGCACAAAAAGATAAGCCAGACGCAAGAAGACAAACCTAGCGTCTGAAGAAAACAGAGAAAGGGAATGGCGGAACAGTCTGAAGCTGACCAGAAATTGTTCCCCAAAAGAGCCGTTTTGGTATTAACGGTAACAACAATTCAAACGATCCAAATCTGCAATTTCCTTCTATAAAAGGACAATGAAGAACCTTGGATCATCACTGAAGCATCAAGAGAAAAATACAAAGAGAGAAAATCTTGAAAGCACTCAAATACAAAAAGATCTTACACCAATTTTTTCTATTCTCTGTGTAAATGCTAGATTGATTGTTGTGTAATCATCTAAAGTGTTCTTTAGTTTAAAAAGAACAAGTTCGTGATCAATAGGAATATTGAGAGTGTTAAGCTGAGTGACTTGGTTGTAAGCATTCAGTAATAGAGAAATCTAGGTGCTGGGTTGTAGCACTTAGTAGGAGTTGAGTAGACGAATAGAGGAAGGTACTCTTGCATATTCAACTGCCTTGTAATTGGTTTGTGCTCTACCGTTAAAGAGCTCAGTATTGGATTCAAAAAGCCCGAAGGACTCTGGGGACTGGACATAGGCAGAGAGGCCGAACCAGGATAAGTGATACTGAGTAATCTCTAAACTCTCTCTCATATTGTATGTGTTGTTTGCTTTATTTACCCAGCATATAAATTTCCAAAGCTGACCTTGAGTAAATAAGTGGTGCTGAGTTAGAAGCTGACCTCCAAGAGTGTCAATTCCTAACTTACAAGAAGATACCTTTAGTCAACATCTGACTAAAGCTGTCTTAAAACATATCTCACCAAGCTAACCAAAAGCTGAGTTAACAAACTCGCAAAATAACTTCCAGTCAGCTTAATTAAAACGCGAAAAAGTTATATTAGTTCCTAACCCCCCCTTTGAACTAATTACTAGGGACCAACAAGTGGTATCAGAGCCTAAGCTCACTACTCAAAGATTTAACAATCTTGAGCTGATCCCTAAAAATGGGTGAGAATAGCACTCGGTTTCTTCCAGGAAACCAAACAACACAGATACTCCCCGGGGGATTATCAATCACTAGACCTCCCCTATTCTTTGGGTCAAATTATACATTCTGGAAAAATAGGATGAAGAACTTTATTCAAGCCACAAACATGAGTGCATGGCTTGCAATTGTTCAAGGTCCACATGTGCCATACAAAACCATTAACAATGAGAAAATTGTTAAAAGTGAGGCTGAGTGGACAGAGGATGACCTCAGAAAATTACAAAATAATGCTTCGGCTATAAATATGCTTCACTGTGCATTAGATGCTGCAGAATACAATAAGATTTCAGGTTGTGAGTCAGCACAGGAGATTTGGAAGAAGCTTGAAGTAACCTATGAAGGCACAAGCAAAGTTAAGGAGTCTAAAGTCAATCAACATATGAGACTCTACGAGCTGTTTGAGATGAATGAGAATGAAGACATCTCAGAAATGAACGCAAGATTCACAAACATTATAAACGAGCTAAAAAGGCTTGGAAAGAACTTCACTGAAGAAGAACAGGTGAAGAAAATTCTGAGAAGTCTGCCCAAGAGCTGGCAAGCAAAGAAAACAGCTGTAGAAGAAGCCCAAGACTTGACTACCTATAAGTATGATGAGCTGATCGGATCCCTGCTGACCCATGAAATCTCTATGAAAAACTTTGAAACCAAAGAGAAAGAAAAATCAGAAGATAAGAAACAAAAGTCATTTGTCATGAAAGCTGACTCAACTGAAGCGGAGTCAACTGATGATGAGGAATTGGCCATGTTCACCAGAAAGATGAAAAAGCTGTTCAGGAGAAATGATAGAAACGGAAAAAGGTCATTTAAAAGAAATGACAAGTATAAAGCTGAGTCAAGTGACAAGTACAAGAAGGACAGCTCGAAGTCTGTCACATGTTTTGAATGTCATCAAATTGGACACATCAAGTCAAGCTGTCCCAACCTCAAGAAAGAGAAGAAGGGAAGCAAAAAGGCTATGGTGGCCATATGGAGTGACAGTGATGTGTCAACATCATCTGAGGCTGAGCAAAATGAAACAGCCAACATATGTTTTATGGCAGATGATGGAGCTGACCAATCCCAATCTGAGCAAGCTGACCTTTCTGATGAAACTGACCAGGAGGATCACAACAATGAGGTAACATCCTTACTTTTGCTTAAAACTGAAATGGTAAATGCCCTGAGTGACTTATATACACTAACTAAGAAGTGTAACAAAAAGATTAAGTCACTCAGCAGGCGCTGTGATGAGATTGAAGAGGTCAAGCTGAGTGACCTCCGATATCTTCTCCAGGACAACTCTGACTTGCATACCAACATGCAAATCCTACATAAGTTTGTCACGGAGGTTCAATCTGAGTCAAAGAAACTTAGAAAGGATATCACAACGTTACAGAGTCAAGGGAAGGGCTCAAATAAGAATAAACCCCATGCTGAGTACGCAAATACTAGTCAGCATAAGCAATTCACTCAATGTGAGTGTTGTGGAAAAAGGGGGCACACAAAGGATGTGTGTTGGCATAACAAGCGGATTGTCCAATGTGACTTCTGCGGAAGAAAAGGGCATACCACAAAAGTATGTTGGCATGCCCAACACAGTAATGCTGACCATACTCAGTTCAACCCACAAAGGGTACCTTTTTGTGATTTCTGTGGTAAGCCAGGCCACACCATAAAAGTATGCCGTCACAAGTTAAAATATGATTTTGCACCTGTTTATACTTACAAGAAAGGACCCAAAAGGAATTGGGTACCTAAAAATGAATAGTTTAAACTGCAGATCAGCTTGACATGCGTGGAGAAGTCAAAACTATGGTATATAGACAGCGCATGCTCAAGGCATATGACAGATGATGAAACTCAGTTCATCACACTAGAGCTTAAACGAGGTGGAAGTGTAAGCTTTGGAGACAACAAGAAGGGTAAGATAGTCGGCTCAGGTACTATCGGAGGTAACCCAACCATTGAGTCTGTCTCCTTAGTTAAAGGTCTCAAATACAATCTGCTGAGTGTAGCTCAGCTTTGCAAGAGCGGCAGAAAGGTTGTATTTGATGATACTAAGTGTCAAATACTCGATGGAAATACAAATGAATTGATTTTAACTGCCCCTCGTGTAGAAAATGTATACATGTTAAACTTAGAAAAACAGTTTTCTAAAAACATATGCTTGGTGTCTAAAGAGGACAACTCCTGGCTATGGCATAGAAGACTTGGGCATGTCAGCATGGACCTTCTTGCCAAAATAGCTAGAAAGCAATTAGTTAAGGGATTACCCAAATTAAAGTTTGAAAAAGATCAACTGTGTAAAGCTTGTCAGCAAGGCAAACAAACTAAAAAGTCATTTCATAGCAAAAATATTGTCTCAACCAAAAGACCATTGGAATTACTACACTTGGATCTTTTCGGACCTATCCAGCCACTCAGCTTGGGAGGTAAGAAATTTTCCTTGGTTATTGTAGATGATTTCTCTCGGTATACTTGGATCATCTTGCTGAGTAGCAAGGATGAAACTTTTGAGATGTTTACCACACTAATCAAAAAGCTTGAAAATGACAAAGACCTAAGAGTAGCTCACATTAGAAGCGACAATGGTGGAGAATTCAAAAACCAACAGTTTGATGAATTCTGTGAAACCAGTGGTATTGACCACAACTTCTCTGCTCCTAGAACACCTCAACAAAATGGGGTCGTTGAAAGGAAAAATAGAACTATTGTCGAAATAGCTAGGACAATGCTGAGTGAAAATAGGCTTCCAAAGTACTTCTGGGGTGAAGCTGTTCACACGGCATGTTACATACTGAATAGGGCTCTAGTTAGACCTATACTTAAGAAAACCCCATATGAGCTTTGGAAAGGACGAAAGCCCAACATTGGATACTTTCGTGCTTTTGGGTGTAAATGCTTTATACTAAATACAAAAGACAACCTTGCTAAATTTGATGCTAAAGCTGACGAAGCGATCTTTTTGGGGTACTCAACAAACAGTAAAGCATATAGAGTATTTAATAAAAGAACTCAAATTGTAGAAGAGTCTGTACATGTTGAGTTCGATGAAACTGACCTCACAGGTAAGTCAGCTTAGCTTAAAGAAGATGAACCAAGCTCAGCTTCCGCTGATCAACCAGAAGCCTCTGTGTCATCTATACAGAAGCTGACCCAAGGTAAGCAAGAAATGGAAATATCATTTGTTGACCAATCTATTCCTGTAGAGATTATAGAAACACCTCTTCCAAACGACTCAACATTGCCAAAGGAAATAAAGATCCCAAGAGGGCATATAGAACAGGCCATTCTTGATGCTGCCAACAACAAGTTGATGACCAAAGATCAGCTCAGAAAATACTTTAGCAATGTTGCCTTCGTCTCAATGCTTGAGCCAAAGAATTTTGCTGATGCTGAGCAAGATGAATATTGGATAAATGCCATGCAAGAAGAACTTGACCAATTCACCAGAAATGAGGTATGGGATCTAGTACCTAGACCTAGGAATCAAAGGCCCATAGGAACCAAGTGGGTCTTTAGAAATAAACTAGATGAGCATGGAAATGTGATTAGAAACAAAGCTCGACTTGTAGCCCAAGGCTATAGTCAGTAAGAAGGTATAGACTATGGAGAAACATTTGCACTTGTTGCTAGGCTAGAAGCTATACGTATATTGTGTGCATATGCTAGTTTCATGAATTTTAAACTATACCAAATGGATGTAAAAAGTGCGTTTCTAAATGGCTTTATAGACGAAGAGGTATATGTTAATCAACCTCCTGGGTTTGAAGATTCAAAGTTTCCAAACCACGTTTATAAACTCAAAAAGGCCTTGTATGGCCTGAAACAAGCTCCAAGAGCTTGGTATGAGAGGTTGACCAACTTCCTGCTGACCAGGAACTATGTTAGAGGAAAAGCTGACACAACCTTGTTTATTAAGAAAAAGGGTAAACATACCCTACTTGCACAGATATACGTAGATGATATAATATTTAGTGCTACTGACGAGTCTTTGTGCAAAGAATTTAGCCAACAGATGCAAACTGAGTTTGAAATGTCGATGATGGGTGAACTCAACTTCTTCCTTGGACTTCAAATCAAGCAAGGTAAAAATGGCATCTTTATAAGTCAGTCTAAGTACACCAAGGAAATGTTAAAGAAATTCAGCATGGTAGATTGCAAACCAATATCAACCCCCATGGGTACTGATACTGTCCTATGCAAGGATGAGAAGAGTAAGTCAGTTGATAACAAACTCTATCGAGGTATGATAGGTTCTTTACTCTATCTCACAGCTAGTAGACCAGATATTCAGTACTCAGTATGCTATTGTGCTAGATATCAAGCTGACCCTAGGGAATCTCATCTAACTGCTGTAAAAAGAATTTTTAGATACTTGCAAAGCTCAGTTGATGCAGGTCTATGGTATCCAACTTCAAATGACTTCACACTCATTGGATATACTGATGCTGACTATGGACGAGATAAGCTAGAATGAAAGAGTACTTCGGGAGGATGTCATTTCCTCGGAAGCTGTCTAGCATCTTGGTTCAGCAAGAAGCAATCATCCGTAGCTCTCTCTACAACCGAAGCTGAGTACATGGCTGCTGGAAGCTGTGTTGCACAAGTCCTATGGATAAAGCAACAGCTTGAGGATTATGGAGTCAAAACAAAGACAATAGAGATCAAATGTGACAACAAAAGTGCCATTGATCTATCTAAAAATCCAGTCCAACACAGCAGGATGAAGCATGTTAGCATAAGGCATCACTTCATCAGAGACCATGTACTAAAAGATGAGATCAAGCTGACCTATGTGCCAACAAATGATCAGCTTGCAGATATCTTCACTAAGCCCTTGGCACGAGAACAATTCAATATACTAAGGGAAGCCATTGGTATGTCAAATCCACTCTAAATAATTCTGTATGATTGAATGTTGAGTGATTGCTATATTGAGTGGAAATTTGAATGAATGTGCAAATGCCATGCTAAGTAAATTAACAATAAATATCTACTCTTTATTAAGCTTAAAATAACCTCATGCTGAATTAAGATAAACATTGAATGGTTATACTGAGTAGATACAAATGTTGAGTAAAAATCCTATGCTGAGTAGATAAACATATTGAGTAATCACCCTATGCTGAGTTGATGAACATGCTGAGTGATTGACGTATGTTGAGTTATTCAGAGATAGGAAATTCATGAAAGTCAGGCACTCAACATCGCGAATGCTTCGAATTCTAGCAAAATCAAAAAGTAACCCACTCGCGTAAAATACCTACACGTGTAACTTCTGGCACCTTGGAAAGACGCACTTTAATGACATATCCCATGCGTCGAAGATGTCATAAATGACAGAATCCTTGTCGGTTGAACGTCCCTAGGCAAAAACGGCTAGTTAATTGAATAGGGCCGCCGAAAATCTAGTATAAAAAGTGGAAGGATCCCCACTCATTCCTCTTTACGCCTACGATTTTCTGAAATCAACCTCTTCTCTCCCTAAAACCTCAAAACCTTCAACAATGGCTTCCGGCAAAGACAAAACCCCTAAAACTCAAACCTCAAACAAACCCACTCAGGGTGACTCCGCGGGTCCTTCGACACAAATAGAAAGAAAGATGATCAAAGTACACAAAAAGGTCAACAATCTGGAGGTTCTGAAATGTAGATGGTTCTCCCCAGGATTCGTCACCTCTGAGAAACCATTTTGTGACTGGATCGAGAAGAACAAGTGGACTGGTCTCTTCTCTCTCTCAGGAACAACCTATCCTAGGTTAGTACGGGAATTCTATTCGAATCTACATGTTGATGAAGATGACTCTGATTATTTGGAGACCACAGTTAAAGGTCAGAAAATCATCGTAACCCCTGCTTATCTAGCCACCTTACTAAATTTACCAAACGAAGGAATTGAGTTTAGAACAACAAAGGAGAAAGTGCCAAAAGACACGGCTGAGAAGATCAAGGGGTTCTGTAAACCCAAGGATCATAAGGGTGAAATACCCAGGACCTGTATGGGAAAAGAACAGAAGATGGTCCATCACATGCTGACCAACTTTATCTTCCCCAAACTCAACTCAGCTTCATCCGCCTCTAACTTCGAGCAGTGCTTCATCTGGCACATGCTGACCTACACTCCACTCAATCTTCTCATCTTCTTAGTTGGAGCTCTTCAACGAGGTGGTAAGAAACTCCGCTTGGGCTCTCTAATCACAAAAATTCTCGAGGACAAGCAGATAGAAACGATAAATGAAACAAGTAGCTTGGGAAGTGAAATCACTGCAGTTCTGTTGGATGGATTGTTGTACAATCAACCTTTGAAAGGGTATGAAGATGTTAGAGATGGTGAAGAAGATGAAGAAGCTGAGCAACTAGAAGTTGAGCTTGAACATGAACCTGAAAAAGAAGTGGAGGCTCATGCTGAGTCTCCTAAGATAGCTCAGCCTGAGCAGAAGAAGAAGAAGAGGAAGGCTCTTGAAACCTGCTCTAAAGACATCCATGCTGTCCCCAAAAAGGTGAGACTCGTGTCTCAGGAAAAAGCTAAAGCTGACAAGGCTAAAGAGCAAGCTGAGTTAGCAGAGAAGAGAAAAAGGCAAGAAGAGCCTGAGGATGAAGAGGAAACCCCTGAATCCCCTTTGATGAAAAGGAAGAAGGTTAACACCTTACAAACAGTTGAAACTGATTGGGCTGTCTCCCAAGGTCATGGAACTGGCCTAGAAAAGGAAACTGAGGAAGAAACTGAGCAAAGAGCTGAACAAGAGCAGGAAGCTGAGAAAGAAACTGAGCAACAAACTGAGCAGACTAATGTTGAGCAACCTCAGGATGAGGCTGAACAAAGAGTTGAAGGAGATGAAAATGTTGCTGTTGAGGATCATGCTGGGCAACTTGAAAATCCATATGTAGAAGAGGAGACAGGTGCTACTGAGTCCAGTGAAGGTATTCCAGCTGACCCTTCATCCCCAAAAGCTCCGACACGACGAAGACTTAAAAAGAAGGCGCAAAAGCAAATTGATCTTATGGACGACTTTCCTATTGATGAGCTTGAGACTGACCTCTCCAAAATCCAGTTCCAGTACTTCTCGAATGATGCTGAGACTGAGTCACCACCAGAAAATCCTGTAGAAAAACAAGCCTCTGTTACTCAGGATGAGGAACAAGCCAAAAACCCTGCAGATCCAATCCAAGCTGCTCAAGGTGGCACACTTACTGTCTCCACTTCACCTATTCAAGCTGAGCAGATTAACTTGTCTAATCAAACTCCACCTCCAACTCAACATGTTGATGACTCAGCTCATGAAATCAATCAAAGTCCAAGTACCAATCAAGGTACTCAATATGGCAGAGAGCCAACTCCTCCACCACCATCAAACTCAATACCAGCCTCTGAGCCTAATGCTGCTCAATTCGCATACTTGAATGCTACTGAGTCAGGGCGCCGCGTCATTGCTTCTGCTCAGTCCTTGCTTCAAGATTTAAACACTCCTCAAGCTGATGCACACCAATCCACTCAAGCCGAGTCCTCTCAACTATCAGGTATTACTCAGCTTCTAAATGAACTCCGAGGCCTTAAGGATCTGGTCAGTATTATTACTACGGTTCAAACTCAGCAACCCAATCAAGGCCAGATAGACAAACTGACTGAACTGATGCTGACAATGGCAACCCATATGAATTCGCTTGAAGGCAAAATTCACCAACTGTCAGAAGTCAATCCAGGGTATGCCACTTCCACTGAGCTTCAAAGCTATTTTGCTAAGCTAACTGCGGAACTGACCACATCTAACGCAACTGCCAATCCTGAGTATGCTACCTCTGCTGAGTTGCAAGACTGCTTTACCAAGCTGAATGCTGAGCTGACCAATACGCGTGAATTGGTATCTTCTACTTCTCAGTGCACCATCGACCAATTAAGTGAAGCTGTGAGTCTCCTCAATATCAACAAAGTCCAGATGGATGTTGATCCAGTTTCCAACAGTGAACTCCTGAGCTTTTCCCAGGCCATTATGAAAGCCATGCGCATCAACAATGCCCAGCGGATGTTCTATGATTCTGCCTTGCTCAAAATGTACCATCAATCGTTTGGTCAGATCACCGCCTTGCTCACCTGGCTAAGCAAATCCCATGAATGCCTACTAAGCATGATCAGCAGCTCCCTCAGGGTTCCTCGGCATGTCTAGGATGACAGTGTTCCTGTTATTGATGGTTTGGGTGAAAGCACTAAGCGGCTTCAGCGCTACTCCCATTACCTTTCCAATGCCGCACGAAATGAAACCTTCCTCTACAAACCCGATGATGGCAAAACGGGGGAGAACATTCAAGAGGGAACTTAGCATGCAGTTGGTGCGTCTGGGAGCAAAGATAAAGGGAAGGGAGTATATCAACCTGACCATCAAGCTCAGGTCAACTTGAAGAAAAAGAAGTAGAACTAGCTTAGTCAATATCTAGGACTTAGCTTTATATCCCTTAGCTTTATATCCTGTCTTTGAATGTATGTGTTTTAAAAGGTCAATATATAATAAGTATTAGTTTTCTTCCTGACCTGACTAATAAAATTTGAACAAACAAATCAAGAAGTCAAACACACTCAGTATGCATTAACACCAAAACAACTTATGCAATAAACTGAGAGACAACATACTACTAATATTTTGAAAAACTGACTTAAATCCAAACAAGCTCAAATCTAAAACTAAGTCAGTATACACAAATGTCTTAAGTCTAATTCAATTAGATCTTGGAAGGTTTAGAATTATGTTAAGACAATATGTGTAACCTTTACGGCGGAGTAATTTTAAAATAAATCAATCATGGGGCAACTTATAACTGAGTTCCGTAATTATGTATTTTGTCAACATCAAAATGGGGGAGTTTGTTGAAACATCTTTCCACAAGATTTTGATTTGACAAAATCATCCATGATTAAGAGGCAATTAAATTTAAATGCTTTGATTTAATTGTACTAATGTGTTTGTTCAATATTGAGTGTAAGAATATATATATAAAGTAAGACAGGACAGAAGTCAGCATAAGCAAAGCTGAGTGGAACGGAACTCAGCATGACAGAATGGAAGCCAAATGGAGTAGAACTCCGTATCAGAAGTTTTAGTCTAAGATGCCAGAACGAAGCTGACTAAAACAAAAGACTTCTTCAGCAGCGTATAAACAGAACGGAGCTAACCACGAAGCAACTTAGTATAGAAGTTGAACATTCGAGGATAACGAATGAAGCTGAGTCACAGTCAGGACAGCATGAAGGATCCGTTCACTAAAGGACAAAGTCTGACAATCTTCTGCACCAATAATTGGAACCGTGAAGACACACAAAAGACTAATTCCAAGAGACATGGGTAATTGGATTATTGGTAAAAGACAACTGCCACAAAAAGACAAGCCATACGCAAAAAGACAAACCTGACGCCTGAAGAAAACAGAGAAAGGGAATGGCGGAACAGTCTGAAGCTGACCAGAAATTGTTCCCCAAAAGAGCCGTTTTGGTATTAACGGTAACAAAAATTCAAACGATCCAAATCTGCAATTTCCTTCTATAAAAGGACAATGAAGAACCTTGGATCATCACTGAAGCATCAAGAGAAAAATACAAAGAGAGAAAATCTTGAAAGCACTCAAATACAAAAAGATCTTACACCAATTTTTTCTATTCTCTATGTAAATGCTAGATTGATTGCTGTGTAATCATCTAAAGTGTTCTTTAGTTTAAAAAGAACAAGTTCGTGATCAATAGGAATATTGAGAGTGTTAAGCTGAGTGACTTGGTTGTAAGCATTCAGTAATAGGGAAATCTAGGTGCTGGGTTGTAGCACTTAGTAGGAGTTGAGTAGACGAATATAGGAAGGTACTCTTGCATATTCAACTGCCTTGTAATTGGTTTGTGCTCTACCGTTAAAGAGCTCAGTATTGGATTCAAAAAGCCCGGAGGACTCTGGGGACTGGACGTAGGCAGAGAGGCCGAACCAGGATAAGTGATACTGAGTAATCTCTAAACTCTCTCTCATATTGTATGTGTTGTTTGCTTTATTTACTCAGCATATAAATTGCCAAAGCTGACCTTGAGTAAATAAGTGGTGCTGAGTTAGAAGCTGACCTCCAAGAGTGTCAATTCCTAACTTACAAGAAGATACCTTTAGTCAACATCTGACTAAAGCTGTCTTAAAACATATCTCACCAAGCTGACCAAAAGCTGAGTTAACAAACTCTCAAAATAACTTCCAGTCAGCTTAATTAAAACGC
This sequence comes from Euphorbia lathyris, assembly GCF_963576675.1. Taxonomy (NCBI): domain Eukaryota; kingdom Viridiplantae; phylum Streptophyta; class Magnoliopsida; order Malpighiales; family Euphorbiaceae; genus Euphorbia; species Euphorbia lathyris. The sequence continues at coordinate 50,397,273 of NC_088913.1, forward strand.
GAAAAAGTTATATTAGTTCCTAACCCCCCCTTGGAACTAATTACTAAGGACCAACAATAAAGACCTTAAGTTAGCTCACATCCGAAGTGATAATGGTGGAGAATTCAAGAACCAACAGTTTGTTGAATTCTGTGAAGCCAACGGCATTGACCATAATTTTTCTGCTCCTAGAACGCCTCAACAAAATGGGGTTGTTGAAAGGAAAAACAGAACCTTGGTTGAAATAGCCAGGACAATGCTGAGTGAGCATAGGCTTCCAAAGTACTTTTGGGGTGAAGCCGTTAACACAGCGTGCTACATAATTAATAGGGCTCTAGTTAGACCTATATTAAAAAAGACCCCCTACGAACTTTGGAAAGGACGAAAGCCCAACATTGGATACTTTCGTGCCTTCGGTTGTAAATGTTTTATCTTGAATACCAAAAACAGCCTACCTAAGTTTGACTCAAAAGCTGATGAAGTTATCTTTTTAGGCTACTCAACAAAGAGCAAAGCATACAGAGTTTTCAATAAACGAACTCAAGTCTTAGAAGAGTCAGTACACGTTGAGTTCGATGAAACTAACCCTGCAGGAAAAGACATGCAGCTGACTGAGGATGATCCACACTCAGTGCCCGCTGACCAAGAAACAGCCGCTGAGTCATTGCCTCAAGGGCTGACCAAAGGTAAAAGTGAAACTCAAATTATTTTCACTGACCAATCTACACATGCAGAGATTGTGGAAACACAACCAGCACAAGACATCAATCTACCAAAAGAGATCAGAATACCATGAGGACACTCAGAGAGTGTCATTCTTGATGCCACTGAGAACACCCTGATGACGAGAAATCAACTCAGGAGATACCTCAGCAACGTAGCATTCGTCTCAGTCCAGGAACCAAAGAATTTCGCTGAAGCTGAGTATGATGAATTCTGGATGAATGCAATGCAAGAAGAACTTGATCAGTTCAGAAGAAATGAAGTATGTGACTTAGTGCCAAAACCAAGAAGCCAGAAGACCATAAGAACAAGATGGGTCTTCCGCAACAAGCTGGATGAACAAGGGAACGTGGTCAGAAATAAAGCAAGACTTATAGCTCAGGGCTACAGTCAGCAAGAAGGTATTGACTACGGTGAGACCTTTGCCCCAGTGGAAAGGCTAGAGGCTATTAGAATTTTATGTGCATATGCAAGTTATATGAACTTTAAATTGTTTCAAATGGATGTTAAGAGTGCATTCCTTAATGGAGTTATAAACGAGGAAGTCTATGTTAATCAGCCTCCAGGGTTTGAGGATCCTAAGTTCCCAAACCATGTTTATAAGCTCAAAAAGGCTCTGTATGGTCTCAAGCAAGCACCACGTGCCTGGTATGAGAGGCTAACCAGTTTCCTGCTGACTAGAAATTATGTCAGAGGTAAACCTGATACAACCTTATTCATTAAGAGGAAGGGTAAAGATACCCTGTTGGCTCAAATATATGTTGATGACATTATCTTTGGTGCCACTAACGAGTCAATGTGCAAGGAATTTAGTAAGCAGATGCAGATTGAGTTTGAAATGTCAATGATGGGAGAACTCAACTTCTTCCTTGGACTTCAAATCAAACAATGGAAAAATGGCATCTTCATCAGTCAAACTAAGTATGCTAAGGAGATATTGAAGAAGTATGAACTTGAGAATTGTAAGTCAATATCTACCCCAATGGGCACTGACACTGTCCTCTGCTCTGATGAAAATGGTAAGTCAGTAGACAACAGATTGTACCAAGGTATGATTGTTTCTCTACTCTACTTAACTGCTAGTAGGCCGGACATTCAGTTCTCGGTATGTTATTGTGCTAGATATCAATCTAACCCTAAGGAATCTCATTACATAGCTGTAAAAAGAATCCTTAGATATTTGCAAGGCTCAGTGAATGCAGGTTTGTGATATCCCAATACTCATGATTTCACACTCATTGGATACACTGACGCTGACTACGGACGAGACAAGCTTGAACGAAAAAGCACCTCAGGAGGATGCCACTTCCTTGGGAGCTGTCTTGTGTCCTGGTTCAGCAAGAAGCAGGCGTTAGTAGCCCTGTCAACCACTGAAGCTGAGTACGTTGCTGCTGGAAGCTGTGTTGCTCAAGTCCTATGGATTAAGCAACAGCTTGAAGATTATGGCGTTCGGACTAAAACAATTGAAGTCAAATGTGACAACAAGAGTGCCATTGACTTATCAAAGAACCCAGCAGGATGAAGCATGTTAACATAAGACATCACTTCATCAGAGATCATGTACTCAAGGGAGAGATCAAGCTGACCTATGTTGGGGTTTAGTGTCCTATAGACAATTGTTCTAGGATACAAACTTAATGTAAATGAATTGTTCTTTATATCATTTGTTTTAATGAGATATATGTTTTACAACTATATAAAGGCAATCCCTTTTAAGCACTAAATAAAGTCTAATAAAAGGAAATCCGTAAGTTTGTTTAAAGTGATTATAAAGTGTTCATACAAGCATGAAGTGAGACAAAACTTTATAATAAACTAATAAACTTAAAACCACCCCAAGTCAAGTGATATGTTTAGGATTGATATATCACTGTTGAGACTTGCATGTAACAATGTCTTCTGTCCGACAGAAAGCTGATCTCACAAGCTTCATATATACAGATATCTGGACAGTTACATGGATCCGATGAAAAGTAGTTCATTAGGATTGGGGATCCGATTTGAGATAACAAGATGGGTAGATTCATCCTTGTCACATGTTCATCTCATTGGTATTAATATGTATAACTAATCCTCAGACCCAAAGGAATATTAATTGGTATTCTGGATTACGGAATATGACGCTTTGACTATGGTGTAACACGATCCTTAACAGAGATGACTCTGGGGTGTGAACAGTAGATGTTGGGTATCACAGGAAGTGATTGCGGGATCGTTATATATTGGATTGAGCATTTATCACTCCCGATAAATGGGAGATACATCCAAGGATCGCTTGTGGAAGACTCGACTCTAAATCCTTGCAAGGTGATAGCTTAAGACTTGAAATACAGATTTCAGTTAACCTATCTATTTGAGTTGACTCAGCCTGTACAAGTAAAACGAACATCTCGATATGTGACTTGACATCATCCATAGTCATAAGATTCAGTTCAAGGATGTAGTTGATAAAGGATCGAATTATACTGTAACTAATACGGAAAGGTTAACGACAGAATCAACATGTCTTCTTATAGCTTTGGGGGAATGATTACGGACTTGCTAATCACATACTCTGTACATCATTCCGTTATGCAAAGATTAAATATAATTCTTTGAAAATTATTTAATAACGTTGCATACGGCTAGAAGCAATAAGAACCTAATGGGTCACACATAAGACTTGGAACCTAAAAGAGAGATAGATGTTAATTAATTGATGGAAGCCCAATTGAGCCCAATAAGGCCCATGGACGAAGAGGGGGTCGAAATTCATGTAGTGATATACATGAATAATTAATTTGATTTTGTTAAACCTAATTAGATTAGGATTATGAATTAAATTAATTAAGAGATAAATAAGTTAGGAGTTTTAATTAGATTATAATACTCCTATTATTATCCAATAAGGTTATTATTATTATCCTTAATATATTAGATATATAATGAGATAATAATTAGGAATTCTATTCCGAATTGAATTCCTATTCAGTAACCTAATTCTATCTAACTAGGGATTAGATACAAGAGATTATAAATACCCCTCCCCTAGTGATTTTCGAAATCAACTAGCTAATCCCCTATTGACATTTTCGAAATCCACCCTAGTGCAAGAGAGAGAAAATTCGACACCCCTAGTTCGAGGACGAGATTTCTCTATGGCTTCCTTTGATCAATTGATTTCATCTATTTCTTTTATCCTTGATCTTGTGTTGATTAGTTAGAGGCAATCTACTTTGGTTGCTATTCAACGGTTGATTCTAAATTAATCTTTCCGTGTTTTATTTCGTGTTTAGGAACTCGGAGAAGAGTTGTGGGCACTTCATTAACAACGGTAGATTGATCATCAAAAGGTAATTCTTCTTATCCTTCTTTATATGAAATAACGATTAACGGATCCTAGGGTTAAATGGAAATAGGTTAAAAAATTTATATTTCCGCTGCTATACCTTAGCCTAATTTCCAACAGTGGCATCAGAGCCATCGTTAAATCCGTTATTTCATATATGAAAATTTAGAAGTTTTCAATAGGATTGAATAAATATTTATAGTTAGGATTAATTAACAAATTGTTTTGATTAATTAATTCTAAGGATAAATAAGTTTTAATTAATTGTTAATTAAAACTGATTATGCGTATGTTCCTAATTATTTTGGTTGATAATCATTATAACAAAAATCTATTAGTTTTATAGTTAGATTGATAAAATCAGTTTTATTAATCCTAAAGATAAAGCAGGAAATCTATAGTAGGTTTTCCTATTTTTTGAAAATCGTTTTAAAACCGTTTTAGAACTGATATATATATATTTAAAATTGTTATTATATATGTAAAAAAATATATGACAGCAGCCCGAGTCGCGCCTCGCGGCGCGAATGGCCGCTGTCGCGCGGCTGCTGCCTCGCGGCAGCAGCCGCGTGCGGCGCCCGGCCGCCGTTGCCGCAAGGCAACGGCGTTCCAGCCGCCCTAGGGCTGCTGCCAATCGGCAGCAGCCCACTCTCGGGCCCGACCCAAGACCCACTTGATTTTAAATTGTTTAAAATCGTTTTTATATTTAAATATATATATATGTTTCAGAAATTGATAATTTTCTGTTTTGATTATCGAATGAAAATTTGTTTAAAAGTTTGTTTTACCAATTTGTAAATCAAAATGTTAAATGAATTAAAATCAAAATAATTGGGACATGCATAATTAAAGTTTTGTATAGTTATATTAATCTAAAAATTAATATAAAAGATACAAAACTATTAGAAGTAAAATTGGATGAAAGTTAATTTGATAAGTTAATGTGATTAACATAAATATTACATAAGATAGTTATGTAATCAACCAATTAAATTTATTTAATTGAGTCTATGCATGTTTGGAGTTATGAACATATTTGGACCCTCTTTTAGTCTTTTGGTATTTTTGAAATAGGGCATGCGAGTCCTGCCTTTCTACTATCTATTGTAATTTCTCCTCTCATCCGATTCCCTTCAATTCAATTGAAGTTTTCTTTAGTAGTATAGAAATTAATATGTAATTTCAAGGCGCCATGGAGAAGACGGAGGACCTAAAGAGAAATATGTAATAGTTAGTATTTCCTTAGGTTTGCCCTTTTATTCCGTCTCTGGCTCGACGGAATAATTTAGATGATATGTCCATAACGCCAATGTATGTGAATGTATGTGTCTGATGTATGCTAAAGCAAATCAAGACTAAGTTAGATTATGAGACCTAAAATAAAATTCCTCATTAAAAAGTTAAGTAAATAAGCAAGTTATTAAAATCGGTTGTCCCTCCCTAATATTATAATTCAGCCGGCAGTACTGAGGGCCTTTGGGTTGTTGAGTAAACTCAAGCTCGGGGTCTTACGGTAACACCTGAATTATCGAAAATCATTTTTCATGAATATGGGGTAATACTTAAATTAGATTATGATAATTGGATGAGTAAACTCATGTTGTCATAAACTAATGGACAATACGGTTGGGATTAATATGAATAGCATATTAGTTACTAATGTGGTTAGTAACCCAATAACCTAGGAATCACATTAAATATGTGATTGATTACATGAATCTACCTAATGAATGAGACTAGCTTGTTGAGTAAACTCAAGGCGAAATCTCAGGAGTTAGGATCCTAGCTCACTAAAGGATTTGTGAAATTCTTCGAATTAATATGGAGGGCTATTAATTTGGCAAAATAGTGGGAGCAATCTAAAATAAACTAAAAGGCCTATAATTTTAGATTGATATACTTTAAGCAAATGAATGACATACGTTTACTCTTTCTCACTCTCATGTTTAATTAAACACACTCTTAAAATCATGACTAACGCAAATCTGCAAAACATTCTTACCGATAACAAATTGAATGGTTCAAACTTCACCGACTGGTATCGCAACCTCAAAATTGTTTTGAAGTTCGAGAGGAAAGGGTATGTGCTTGATACACCGATACCCCCTTACCCAACGGATGATGCTCCCTACCAAGAATTTTATGCTTACTTGAAGCATAAATCTGATGATGATGAAACGGGAGACATCATACTTGCATCCCTGACACCGGAAGTTAAAAGGCAACTACATTCAGATATGGATGCCTATTCCATGGTCAAGCACCTAAAAGAGTTATTTGTGAATGAAACTCGGTGCGAGTGCTTCGAAATAACAAAGGAGTTATATAAAAGCAAGATGCAGGTGGGCACATCTGTAATGGCACACTTTGCCAAGATGATCAACCTTATCACCAAGTTTTCTAGTATTGGAGATGCGATGGACCATGAACTAAGTGAAAACTTACTTCTTTAGTCCCTCCCCGAGAGTTACTCACAGTTCATCATGAACTACCAAATGAGTGGCTTGCAAACCTCTCTTGTAGAGCTTGCACATATGCTCGAGTCAGTCGAGCCCATTATAAAAGAAAACGAGGAGATACTGGCCCTTGCTATTGAAGGATCAAGAAAAAGGAAGGGGGTCTCTCCCAATCCAAACCATCCTGATAAAGGCAAGGAGGCTGTGCTCACCGAAATGAAGGGAAAGGAATTAAAGAAGCCCAAAGGAAAGTGCTACTATTGTGGTGATTTGGGGCATTGGAAGAGGAACTGCATGGAGTACCTGACCTTCCACAAGAAGGAAAATGACGGTGCTTCAGCATCTGGTATGTTTTATATTGAAATAAATACAGTTTCGCAGTCTGAATCTTGGGTACTTGATACCGGATGTGGATCTCATATTTGTACAAATATGCAGGAGCTAAAACAGACTAAGGAACTAAAGAAAGGAAGCATAAACTTGCGAGTGGGAAATGGAGCAAGAGTTGCTGCCCTCACAATTGGAGATTATGTTTTAAATGTGCCCTCTGGGCTTGTAATAGAATTAAGGAATTGTTTATACGTTCCTCAAATGTCTCGCAACATTATTTCTATTAGCCGTCTTGTTGACGACGGTTTTCATATTTCAATAAAAGACAAGAGTTGCAATTTTTATAAAGATTCGATCTTTTATTTTTCAGGAATATCACAAAATGGGATTTATGTGTTAGATGACAAAATTCCTGTTTTTGCAATTGATACCAAAAGACATAAGCTAGATAATTCAACTTACTTGTGGCATTGTCGTTTAGGCCATATAAACAAGAGACGCATGCTAAAGCTACATTCAGATGGGCTTATAGATCCAATCGATCCTGAATCATTAGAAACATGCGAATCATGTTTAAAAGGTAAAATGACAAAGACACCCTTTAGCAATAAAAGTGAGCGTGTATCAGACACTCTAGGACTTATTCATTCAGATGTATGCGGTCCTATGTCAGTCCAAGCAACACTACTAGAAAATACCTATTTACTGATGGAATATTTTGACGGAACAGATTCCGTCAGTAAATTCTGACGGAATTCCGTCAAAAAGCTTTCCGTCAACATGTTTGACGGAATGTACTGACGGAATAGGTATTCCGTCAGACAATTATGGCGGGAATATTCCCTCCAATGTTTTTGATGGAATTTTTTTTCCTTAAATGATTACTCTTTTTTTATGAGTTAAATGATTATTTTTATTAGTATAGATTCATTAAAAAAATATCTTGAAGCGTAAGTTTAATTTTTTTTATATTAGTTTAAAATTCTTCTGTATAATTTTTTTTTTGATATTTTTTACCTTTGTATTGTATGAGGATAATATTTGTATATATTTTTTTTCCTATAACCTTAATTTTATCAAAATACCTAATAAAATCATTTTTTTTTATTTTTATATCAGTTATATTTTATTTAGATTAGATACTTGTATGTTAATATTTTTTTTATTAAAACACTATATCCTTTATTTGAATACTGATACATAATTTTTAAAAAATATTTCTCATTATTTTATGATTTTTTAATATTTTGATATTTTCATCCAAAAAACATGTACTGTAAATTACATTAAATATATTTATCATATTTATATATTATGGGTTTGGTTAATCTCAAATTATTTTTATTGTAAATTATATTTATACAAATGATTATTGATTTTAACTTATGCAAAAAGAACACCATATTAACTATGTCTGCAAATCCGTGACCTATTGCTTGAAAACAATCTTAGCCATTGATCGCTTATAATCCAATGGTCAAAACTCATTCTCTTTTATCCCAATAAAAGGTACTTTAAACTCAACCCTAACAATACATTTGCGCAGCCAACCCCCCATTCTTTCTCTCTTCTTGATCTCTCTCGGGTGAAGCTCTGCTTCTTTCTACCCTTTCAATCCAGACTTCAACACTCAATAACGATCTCTCCGCTCTCACCATCAACGATTCTGCATCACTTTCTCTGAACGATGACACCCATCTAACCAACGATTTCACTCTACTGTTCATTGACAATCCAATGGAGATGAAAGACTACCGCAGACTCTTCTTAATGATTTGCAGGGGAAGCCCCACAGTTCCAGTTTGATTAGTAGTTCTTCATCTACAATGCGGTATAACTTACATATATTTCTTAATTGTTTTTATATCTTCTTTTTTCAGCTTTGTTGTATTTGTCTTTGTACTAAACTTAGCTAGCTCTTTTTTTTCAGTAATAAATTGCTGCTCACACTTTGTACACAAAGTTCAAACCATGGATTTTCACTCAGAAAGTCCAAGGTGTTAAGTTTTGATGGATCTAGTTTTAAATGGTCAAAAATCCATTGAAAGGCTTTCAAAGAAAGCAAATAAGGTCAGTTGGACACATAAACTACTTTTACCAAGTTCATTTGCACCTTAAAAGTTATTATTCAGATGAATTTTATGATGTTTAGTATAACACAATATAATTTGTCATTATTCTTCTTTTGCAGGAGAGCAGATTTTCAACCTTGGTTCTTTAAGCTAAAAAATAGATTCTTCTAGGTCAACCCTGCACTGTTTCAGGTCATCTATTCTCGACCTATTTTGTTGTTTCAATTTTTTTTGGTCCAACTATAAATTATTAATAGTGGGCAATTATAATTTTTTTTGGATTATCTGTTCATTTCTGTTTCCCTGTTACTTGTAAAATTCAAATCTAATAGGTTATTTATTCTTCCATGTTAAGCTATGGTTTGGAGGATATCAGTTTAGTGATAAATTTGTAGTAAGAAAAACAACTTTGCAACATTGTTGTTGTGTAACTGAGAGGTCACGGGTTCGAGTCTTAAGAGCGGTCTCTTGCCAAAATATTGGCAGGTGAAGACTTGCCCCCAGTACACCTTTGTGGTGGGACCTCTTCCCAGACTCGTTTAAGCGGGGACGCATAATGCACCGGAACACCCTTTTTTTAATATATATTCTAATGTTTTTTTATCAATTTGAATCTTCTTTTTTGATAGAAATGATTAGACTTGATTTCATTCTAATGTTGCAAATATGAGATAGTTTAATGCTCTTTGGAGTATTGCAAAGTATGCTTGTTGATGTTTCATGTTTGTTAAAATTATGTAGAGACTAGGAAGAGGAAATGTAGTAGCTCTTTTAGCTCTTGTCACTTTTGAAATCAAGTATATGTTTTTCATAGATCCTAGAAGTTAGCTAATTGCATATCTTTACCTGAACTTAATTTGGTTGTGATTTGAAAACTCTGTTATAATTTTTATTTTTTTTGTTACACATTCTGTTATAATTTAATCATGTATCTTCATATATTAGATGCTTCGCTCTCTTATTTGTTGCTATATATAGCATTTTGAAAGCTGCAAGTTTATTATGGCCTTAAATTGTAGACTTCCTGGAATTTATGTAATTTTATTATTTTCCTCTCCTGCCAGTAATCCTTTTGATGGTCCTATATACCTTTTGTTTATCTTTACTTGCAAAGAAATGTTGGGCTGCTTCCATAGCTTTTTTGGCAGCTTAATTTTTTTTAGGAGTTCCATTCAGGTTATAGTTGCTTGTGTGTGCATCCATACTTCTTCTAGTGCCAAGAGGATGAACTCTAATGACTGGAGCAGGAGCTTTCACGTCTAAAATCAAACCAGCAGTTGGATATCAGGTAGAACTAGATGCTACCCATGTGTGATTATTTTTAATGCGTCTTTTTTGTCTAATTCGAGACCCACCAACTTCTATGCCTATATCACCATCGGCTGCTTATCATGTCTCTGGATTTGACAGCTTCAGATAAGAACTTGATAATAATTTTCTTAGCAATTCTAATGTGCCTTTTCTTTACTAGATAATTTCAAATTATTTGTTGATAGGAAGGTTGATATAGGTGATAGGTCCTGAATGATTTATTTCATATATTTTATTTTCAACTAGATTCTTGGTGCCATCATTGTTGCATATTTTGTACCTAAACACTACTTCAATCCAAAGATGCGCACATGCTTGTTATTTTGCACCCAAACTCAGGTTGGTTATCTAAAATTGTGTCCTAAATACTTAAGTTTCCATTTTTACTTCACTTGACTTTTCCATATTTTATGTATATGGCTTACAAGAAAAATGCATTTGTAGATATAGTAAGCTCCCTTCAATCCAAATCTTATATGTAATAATATTTTATTTATGAATTGTAATTATGAAATCAGTGCTAATATATTATTATTTATGTAAAAATTTGATTTTAATTAACTGACCAAAAATTCCGTCAAAATATGTTTTCTGACGGAATAATGATGTTGATGGAATAAAGTCCGTCAAATATACTGTCAGACATACTTGACGTTTATGAACGTCAGTAATGTCGTCAGAACATTTTGACGGAAATTCCGTCAGAGGAGCGTCAGTTTATTCCGTCAACATTCCGTCAGAACAAATTTCTGACGTGCAATTTATCCACGTTTTTCTTCCCGTCAATACTCCGTCAGTAAATTGATTTACTGACGGAAATTAGGCGTTTCCTGACGGAATTTTCCGCCAGTAAATATGATTTTTCTAGTAGTGCAAGAGGAGGATTCAGATACTTCATAAGCTTCATAGATGACCATACCCAATATGGTTACATCTACTTGATGAAGCACAAATCAGAAGCGTTTGAGAAATTCAAATGCTTCAAGAATGAAGTAGAAAATCAATTAGGAAAGAAAATAAAGACGCTTCGATCTGATCGAGGTGGCGAATATCTTTCAGATGATTTTCTGAATTATCTAACTGAATGTGGGATATGCTCACAATGGACACCTCCCTATACACCACAACACAATGGTGTATCCGAGAGGAGAAACCGTACCCTACTAGATATGGTACGATCCATGATGAGTATGGCCTTACTTCCAAAGACGTTCTGGGGCTATGCCTTAGAAACCGCCCTCTTCACCCTAAACCGAGTACCAACTAAATCCGCTAGTTCCACACCATATGAATTGTTCGTTGGTAGGAAACCCGTGTTTTCATTTATGAGAGTATGGGGTTGTTCAGCATTTGTCAAACGCATTGCGTCCGACAAACTAGATTCGAAATCTGATGAATGTTTCTTCATTGGATACCCTAAGGAAACTATGGGATATTACTTCTATCATCCAGATGATCAGAAAGTAATAGTATCCAAGCACGCAACCTTCTTAGAGAAAGAGTTTCTCGAAGAAACACAAAAGGGAAGCATGATTGAACTTGACAAAGTTCAAGAAGAAGAAACACCGACTGAAACAACGGAGGCGATTGAGGTACCCGAAGAAGTCCCATTAGATGAGACTCCAGTGCCACCTATTCGTAGATCACAAAGAGTTCGTGAACTCCCAATTAGATATGGTTTTCTAGTGGGAGATGATAATGAGGTTCCCGTGTTAGACGACGAACCCGAAAACTACGAAGAGGCTCTTACTAGTCCAGATTCTAAAGCATGGCTTGAGGCCATGGATTCTGAAATGGATTCCATGTATACTAACCAAGTGTGGACTTTGGTTGATCCACCCGAAGGGATAATACCCATTGGGTGCAGGTGGATCTTCAAAAAGAAGACTGACGTGGATGGAAAGGTTAGCACCTACAAAGCTAGGTTAGTAGCGAAAGGATATCGTCAGAAGCAAGGAATTGATTATGACGAAACTTTCTCTCATGTGGCTATGTCCAAATCAATCAGAATCATGCTTGCAATTACCGCTCACTACGATTATGAGATTTGGCAAATGGATGTGAAAACAGCTTTCCTAAACGGAAACCTGCTTGAGGATGTATATGTGATGCAGCCTGAAGGTTTCATATCGAAGGATGCAAACAAAGTTTGCAAACTTCAGAGATCCATTTATGGACTCAAGCAAGCATCAAGAAGCTGGAATAAGCGTTTTGACGAAACCATAAAACAATTTGGTTTCGAACAAAATTGCGAAGAAGCTTGCATTTACAAGAAAGCAAGTGGGAGCTCTATAGCATTTCTCATACTATATGTAGATGATATATTATTAATGGGAAATGACATTGCTCTACTACAGTCGGTAAAAGTATGGTTATCTGGTAACTTCTTAATGAAAGACCTTAGTGAAGCAGCTTATATACTTGGTATAAAGATCTACAGAGATAGATCGAGAAGACTGCTTGGTCTTTCACAGGCTACATACATTGAAAAGGTGCTAAATCGGTTTAGCATGCTTGAATCGAAACGAGGTAACTTACCCATGCTACATGGAGTAAAGTTAAACAATCATCAATGTCCTAAAACCGATGATGACAAAAGACGCATGGCTGTAGTCCCGTACGCCAGCGCAATCGGTTCGATTATGTATGCTATGCTATGCACTAGACCTGACGTAGCGTTCGCGTTATCTGTAACGAGTCGTTACCAAGGGAATCCGGGAGACGAGCATTAGATTGCCGTCAAGAACATTCTTAAGTACTTGAGAAGAACTAAAGACATGTTCCTAGTGTACGGAGAAGGTGATCTGAAAATAGAAGGATTTTCAGACGCAAGTCATCTCACAGATGAGAATGATTTTAAATCCCAATCAGGATACATGTTTATTTTGAATGGGGGCGCGGTCAGTTGGAAGAGTTCCAAGCAGGGAAGCGTAGCTTTCTCTACGACCGAGTCAGAGTATATCGCAGCTGCGGAAGCAGCAAAGGAAGCTGTTTGGATTAGAAAGTTCATTACAGAACTTGGTGTGGTGCCTGACATTGTAAATCTCATTACACTGTATTGTGATAACAATGGAGCCATTGCGCAAGCAAAGGAACCATGGTCTCATAATGCGTCCAAGCATTACCTTAAGCGATACCACATCATAAGAGAGATTGTGGCTAGAGGAGATGTGAGAATAGAAAGAGTACCTACAGAGGACAACGTTGCAGATCCGTTGACAAAGCCCTTAACCCAGAAAGTACATGATCGTTATTTAACTTCTACTGGGATAAGTTTTAGAAACAATTGGCTTTAGTCCAAGTGGGAGTATGTTGGGGTTTAGTGTCCTATAGACAATTGTTCTAGGATACAAACTTAATGTAAATGAATTGTTCTTTATATCATTTGTTTTAATGAGATATATGTTTTACAACTATATAAAGGCAATCCCTTTTAAGCACTAAATAAAGTCTAATAAAAGGAAATCCGTAAGTTTGTTTAAAGTGATTATAAAGTGTTCATACAAGCATGAAGTGAGACAAAACTTTATAATAAACTAATAAACTTAAAACCACCCCAAGTCAAGTGATATGTTTAGGATTGATATATCACTGTTGAGACTTGCATGTAACAATGTCTTCTGTCCGACAGAAAGCTGATCTCACAAGCTTCATATATACAGATATCTGGACAGTTACATGGATCCGATGAAAAGTAGTTCATTAGGATTGGGGATCCGATTTTAGATAACAGGATGGGTAGATTCATCCTTGTCACATGTTCATCTCATTGGTATTAATAGGTATAACTAATCCTCAGACTCAAAGGAATATTAATTGGTATTCTGGATTACGGAATGTGACGCTTTGACTCTGGTGTAACACGATGCTTAACAGAGATGACTCTGGGGTGTGAACAGTAGACGTTGGGTATCACAGGAAGTGATTGTGGGATCGTTATATATTGGATTGAGCATTTATCACTCCCGATAAATGGGAGATACATCCAAGGATCGCTTGTGGAAGACTCGACTCTAAATCCTTGCAAGGTGATAGCTTAAGACTTGAAATATAGATTTCACTTAACCTATCTATTTGAGTTGACTCGGCCTGTACAAGTAAAATGAACGTCTCGCTATATGTGACTTGACATCATCCATAGTCATAAGATTCAGTTCAAGGATGTAGTTGATAAAGGATCGAATTATACTATAACTAATACAGAAAGGTTAACGACAGAATCAACCTGTCTTCTTATAGCTCTGGGGGAATGATTACGGACTTGCTAATCACATACTCTGTACATCATTCCGTTATGCAAAGATTAAATATAATTCTTTGAAAATTATTTAATAACGTTGCATACGGCTAGAAGCAATAAGAACCTAATGGGTCACACATAAGACTTGGAACCTAAAAGAGAGATAGATGTTAATTAATTGATGGAAGCCCAATTGAGCCCAATAAGGCCCATGGACCAAGGGGGGGTCGAAATTCATGTAGTGATATACATGAATAATTAATTTGATTTTGTTAAACCTAATTAGATTAGGATTATGAATTAAATTAATTAAGAGATAAATAAGTTAGGAGTTTTAATTAGATTATAATACTCCTATTATTATCCAATAAGGTTATTATTATTATCCTTAATATATTAGATATATAATGAGATAATAATTAGGAATTCTATTCCGAATTGAATTCCTATTCAGTAACCTAATTCTATCTAACTAGGGATTAGATACAAGAGATTATAAATACCCCTCCCCTAGTGATTTTCGAAATCAACTAGCTAATCCCCTATTGACATTTTCGAAATCCACCCTAGTGCAAGAGAGAGAAAATTCGACACCCCTAGTTCGAGGACGAGATTTCTCTACGGCTTCCTTTGATCAATTGATTTCATCTATTTCTTTTATCCTTGATCTTGTGTTGATTAGTTAGATGCAATCTACTTTGGTAGCTATTCAACGGTTGATTCTAAATTAATCTTCCCGTGTTTTATTTCGTGTTTGGGAACTCGGAGAAGAGTTGTGGGCACTGCATTAACAACGGTAGATTGATCATCAAAAGGTAATTCTTCTTATCCTTCTTTATATGAAATAACGATTAACGGATCCTAGGGTTAAATGGAAATAGGTTAAAAATTTTATATTTCCGCTGCTATACCTTAGCCTAATTTCCAACAGTGGTATCAGAGCCATCGTTAAATCCGTTATTTCATATATGAAAATTTAGAAGTTTTCAATAGGATTGAATAAATATTTATAGTTAGGATTAATTAACAAATTGTTTTGATTAATTAATTCTAAGGATAAATAAGTTTTAATTAATTGTTAATTAAAACCGATTATGCGTATGTTCCTAATTATTTTGGTTGATAATCATTATAACAAAAATCTATTAGTTTTATAGTTAGATTGATAAAATCAGTTTTATTAATCCTAAAGATAAAACAGGAAATCTATAGTAGGTTTTCCTATTTTCTGAAAATCGTTTTAGAACTGATATATATATATATATATATTTAAAATTGTTATTATATATATAAAAAAATATACGAGAGCAGCCCGAGTCGCGCCTCGCGGCGCGAATGGCCGCGTGCGGCGCCTGGCCGCTGCTGCCGTAAGGCAGCGGCGTTCCAGCCGCCCTAGGGCTGCTGCCAATCGGCAGCAGCCCACTCTCGGGCTCGGCCCGAGACCCACTTGATTTTAAATTGTTTAAAATCGTTTTTATATTTAAATATATATATGTTTCAGAAATTGATAGTTTTCTGTTTTGATTATCGAATGAAAATTTGTTTAAAATTTTGTTTTACCAATTTGTAAATCAATTTGTTTAAAAGTTTATTTTACCAATTTCATGTTTGGGAACTCGGAGAAGAGTTGTGGGCACTTCATTAACAACGGTAGATTGATCATCAAAAGGTAATTCTTCTTATCCTTCTTTATATGAAATAACGATTAACGGATCCTAGGGTTAAATGGAAATAGGTTAAAAAATTTATATTTCCGTTGTTATACCTTAGCCTAATTTCCAACAACCTATGTCCCAACGGATGAGCAGCTTGCTGATATCTTCACAAAGCCACTGGCTCGTGAGCAATTCAACATACTTAGAGAAGTCATTGGTATGTTTAATCCTCTTCAATCAATTCCAAGTATATAATGTATGCATGCTGAGTGAATTACCATGATAAATGATTTATGCTAAATCAATAACCATTACATGCTGAGTAGATTTCCATGCTGAGTGGTTATCTTAAGCTGAGCTACTAAGCATAAGAATTATTCCTTGCGTAACACTGACTACTCAGAACTTTAAACGTTTGAGATCCTCAACACTGAGTAAAGATCCGTTACAAACTTTAATGCACAACACGTGAATTAAATAGCCACCTAGGATGACGTAAGCACGATGATTAGAAAACCCATGAACCGAATGTGTCATAAATGCCAGAATATTTATCGATTGAGTATCTCGAGGTCAAACGGCCACCTCAACGCTTAGGATCAATTCGACACCTCTATAAATAGTGGATGATTTCCAACTTTTATCTCTTTACGCTTAGAAATTTCTGGTATTCTCATATTCTCTCTAAAATCTCCCAAACTTCTCAAACTTCTCTAAGAATCATGACGAAAGATTCTCAGAATGTCTCCGGTGCCGTTAATTGCTCCGATGAAAATCCTTCGTCTCCTGCCCAGCGTGACCACTCTAAGGTCACTACGCCGAGCAAGCAAACCAAAGCTGACCAAGCTGCCTCCTCAAAAGGAAAACAACAGAAGGATAATGCAAAGAAGCCTGTGGAACGCACCTACACTCAAGTTTACGAGAGTGTGAGGGGGTATAAGGTAGACCATTCCAGATGGTTCTCACGGGGTTTTGTGGAAGCTGAGCAACCCTTTTGTGACTAGATAAAGAACAATGGCTGGACCGAGCTGTTCTCTATTCACGAAGAAACCTACCCAGAGTTAGTTAAAGAGTTCTACGCTAACCTAAAAATCACGGATGATGATCGGGACTACATGGTTACCAAGGTTAAAGGGAAGGATATCTTCATCAACCCTATTTACCTGGCCTTGCTACTCAAGCTGAAAAACGAAGGAGCAATTCTTCGTAAATCTGGTGACCAAGACAAAACCAAATACTCCGTTAAGTTCTGCAAACCCCCTGGTCATGTAGGGGAAATTTCGAGTACCTCCATGGGTCGGAATCAGAAGATGTCCCACTACATACTGACCAACTTCATCTTCCCCAAAATCAACTGCACCAACTCAGTGACAAACTTCGAGCAGTGCTTCATCTGGCACATGCTGACCTATACGCCGATAAACATGCCTGTCTTCATAATCGGTGGATTTCAAAGGAGTACTGGAACTCTAAGGCTAGGCTCCATCATCACCAAAATCCTTAAGGATCACAAGGTGAGTTTAGTTGAGGAAATCCATACAATAGGAACAGAAATCACTGCAGCGGCACTGTTTGGTCTATTCTACGATCAACCAATCTTGCCTAAGAAAGGGAAAGCTGCCGCTGTCCAGGAAACTGAGGTAATGGTGACTCGAAAGGGAAGAACAGAAAGAAAGAGGAAAGATGTTCAAAGCACCTCTAAAGAAGTTGCTTCTACACCAAAGAAGCTGAAATTTGTGTCCAGAGGAACTAAGCCTCAAATTCAGCAAGGTCAGGATGGACCTAGGTCAGTTGAGAAAATATCAAGGCAAGCTAAGCCTGAGGTAGAAGAGAGAGAGGACAATGATGAGCAACCTCTGAGGAAGAAAAAGAAACTCTCTTTTGAGCTAAGACCCATCAATGCCCTTCCAACTGAAGGAAATTAGGGCTAAGGTATAGCAGCGGAAATATAAAATTTTAGCCTATTTCCTTTTAACCATAGGATCCGTTAATCGTTATTTCATATAAAGAGGGATAAGAAGGAATACCTTTCGATGAACAATCTACCGTTGTTAAAGAAGCGCCCACAATTCTTCTCCGAGGTTCCAACCGCAAAGTAGAATACGGTGAGGTTAAGATAAAATCAACCCTTATGAGATGCAACCAAAATAGATTGCCTCTAATTAACCAACACAAGATCAAGGAGAAAGAGGGATGAATAAGATTAATCAATCGATGGAATGCCGTATGAATTCTTGTCCACGAACTTGGGGAATAGAATTCTTTTCTCTCTCTCTCTAAGCAATTTCGAAAATCACAAGTGGGGAGGCTTAGGGCTTGATCGAAATTCACTATAGGAAGGGGTATATATATTAGCTTGTATCTAAACCCTAGTTAGATAGGAATAGGTTACTTAATAGGAATCCAATTCGGAAAAGGATTCCTAATTATTATCTCACTATATATCTAATATATTTAGGATAATAATAAATAACCTAATTGGATAATAATAGGAGAATATTAATCTAATTAAAACTCCTAATTAAATTATCTCTTAATTAATTTAATTCATAATCCTAATCAAATTAGGATTAATGGAATAAAATCAATCCCTTACTAATACATACAAATTTCGGCCCCCCTCCTTGTATTTGGGCCTTACTGGGCTCAATTGGGCTTCCATCTATTAATCATATCCATCTCTCTTTTGGTTCCAAGTCTTATGTGTGATCCATTAGGTCCTTACTACTTCTGGCCGTATGCAACCTATTAAATTAATTTCTTCAAGAATTATATTTAATCCCTTGCATAACGGAATGATGTACAGAGTATGTTATTGGCAAGTCTGTAATCATTCCCCCAGAGTCCGTTAAGAAGACAAGTTGATTCTGTCGTTAACCCTTCCATATTAGTTACGGTATAATACGATCCTTCATCAACTACATTCTTGAACTGAATCTTATGACTATGGGTAATGTCAAGTCACATATAGCGAGACGTTCATTTTACTTGTTATTGGCCGAGTCAACTCAAAAAGATAGGTTAAGTGAAATCTGTATTTCTACTCTTAAGCTATCACCTTGCAAGGGTTTAGAGTCAAGTCTTCCACAAGCGATCCTTGGATGTATCTCCCATTAATCGGGAGTGATAAATGCTCAATCCAATGTATAACTACCCTGAAATTACTTCCTGTGACACCCAACCTTTGCAGTTCACACCCCAGAGTCATCTCTGTTAAGGATCGTGGGACCACATGATCAAAGTCTCACATTCAGTAATTCAGGATGACCAATTAACATTCCTTTGAGTCTGAGGATTAGTTATACCTATTAATACCAATGAGATGAACAGTTGACAAGGATGAATCTACCCATCCTGTTATCTCAAATCGGATCCCCAATCCTAATGAACAATGTTTCATCGGATCTATGTAACTGTCCAGATATCTGTATATATGAAGCTTGTGAGATCAGCTTTCTGTCGGACAGAAGACATTGTTACATACAAGTCTCAACAGTGATATATCAATCCTAAACATATCACTCGACTTGGGGTGGTTTTAAGTTTATTAGTTTATTATAAAGTTTTGTCTCACTTCATGCTTGTATGAACACTTTATAATCACTTTAAACAAACTTACGGATTTCCTTTTATTAGACTTTATTTAGTGCTTAAAAGGGATTGCCTTTATATAGTTATAAAACATATATCTCATTAAAACAAATGATATAAAGAACAATTCATTTACAATAAGTTTGTATCCTGCAACAATTGACTATAGGACACAAAACCCCAACATACTCCCACTTGGACTAAAGCCAATTGTTTCTAAAACTTATCCCAGTAGAAGTTAAATGACGATCATGTACTTTCTGGGTTAAAGGCTTTGTCAACGGATCTGCAACGTTGTCCTCTGTAGGTACTCTTTCTATTCTCACATCTCCTCTAGCCACAATCTCTCTTATGATGTGGTATCGCTTTAGGTAGTGCTTGGATGCATTATGAGACCGTGGTTCCTTTGCTTGTGCAATGGCTCCATTGTTATCACAGTACAGAGTAATGGGATTGACAATGTCAAGCACCACACCTAGTTCTGTAATGAACTTTCTAATCCAAACTGCTTCCTTTCCTGCTTTCGCAGCAGCGATGTACTCTGACTCGGTCGTAGAGAAAGCTACGCTTCCCTGCTTGGAACTTTTCCAACTGACCGCGCCCCCATTTAGGATAAACAGGTATCCTGATTGGGATTTAAAATCATTCTCATCTGTGAGATGACTAGCGTCTGAAAATCCTTGTATTTTCAGATCTCCTTCTCCGTACACTAGAAACATATCTTTAGTTCTTCTCAAGTACTTAAGAATGTTTTTGACGGCAATCCAATGCTCGTCTCTCGGATTCCCTTGGTAACGACTCGTTACAGATAACGTGAACGCTACATCAGGTCTAGTGCATAGCATAGCATACATAATCGAACCGATCGCGCTGGCGTACGGGACTACAGCCATGCGTCGTTTGTCATCATCAGTTTGAGGACATTGATGATTGTTTAACTTTACTCCATGTACCATGGGTAAGTTACCTCGTTTCGATTCAAGCATGCTAAACCGATTTAGCACCTTTTCAATGTATGTAGCCTGTGAAAGACCAAGCAGTCTACGTGATCTATCCCTGTAGATCTTTATACCAAGTATATAGGCTGCTTCACCGAGGTCTTTCATTGAGAAGTTACCGGATAACCATATTTTCACTGACTGTAATAGAGCAATGTCATTTCCCATTAACAGTATATCGTCCACATATAGTATGAGAAATGCTATAGAGCTCCCACTTGCTTTCTTGTAAATGCAAGCTTCTTCGCAATTTTGTTCGAAACCAAATTGTTTTATGGTTTCGTCAAAACGCTTGTTCCAGCTTCTAGATGCTTGCTTGAGTCCATAAATGGATCTCTGAAGTTTGCAAACTTTATTTGCATCCTTTGATATGAAACCTTCAGGTTGCATCATGTATACATCCTCAAGCAGGTTTCCGTTTAGGAAAGCTGTTTTCACATCCATTTGCCAAATCTCATAATCAAAATGAGCGGCAATTGCAAGCATGATTCTGATTGATTTGGACATAGCAACGGGAGAGAAGGTTTCGTCATAATCAACACCTTGTTTTTGACGATATCCTTTCGCTACCAACCTAGCCTTGTAGGTGCTAACCTTTCCATCCAGGTCAGTCTTCTTTTTGAAGATCCATCTGCACCCAATGGGTTTTATCCCTTCGGGTGGATCAACCAAAGTCCAAACTTGGTTAGTATACATGGAATCCATTTCAGAATCCATGGCCTCAAGCCATGCTTTAGAATCTGGACTAGTAAGAGCCTCTTCGTAGTTTTTGGGTTCGTCGTCTAATACGGGAACCTCATCATCATCTCCCACTAGAAAACCATATCTAACTGGGAGTTCACGAACTCTTCGTGATCTACGAATAGGTGCCACTAGAGTCTCATCTAATGGGACTTCTTCGGGTACCTTGACCACCTCCATTGTTTCAGTCGGTGTTTCTTCCTCTTGAACTTCATCGAGTTCAATCACGCTTCCCTTTTGTGTTTCTTCGAGAAACTCTTTCTCTAAGAAGGTTGCGTGTTTGGATACGATCACCTTCTGATCATCTGGATGATAGAAGTAATATCCCATAGTTTCCTTAGGGTATCCAATGAAGAAACATTTATCAGATTTAGAATCTAATTTGTCGGACGCAACGCGTTTGACATATGCTGAACAACCCCATACTCTCATGAAAGAGAACACGGGTTTCCTACCAACGAACAATTCATATGGTGTGGAACTAGCGGATTTAGTTGGTACTCGGTTCAGGGTGAAGAGGGCAGTTTCTAAGGCATAGC
The DNA here is from genome assembly GCF_963576675.1 of Euphorbia lathyris. NCBI lineage: Eukaryota > Viridiplantae > Streptophyta > Magnoliopsida > Malpighiales > Euphorbiaceae > Euphorbia > Euphorbia lathyris. The sequence continues at coordinate 50,419,236 of NC_088913.1, forward strand.
CCCAGAACGTCTTTGGAAGTAAGGCCATGCTCATCATGGATCGTACCATATCTAATAGGGTACGGTTTCTCCTCTCGGATACACCATTGTGTTGTGGCGTATAGGGAGGTGTCCATTGTGAGCATATCCCACATTCAGTTAGATAATTCAGAAAATCATCAGAAAGATATTCGCCACCTCGATCAGATCGAAGTGTTTTTATTTTCTTTCCTAATTGATTTTCCACTTCATTCTTGAAGCATTTGAACTTGTCAAAAGCTTCTAATTTGTGCCTCATCAAGTAGATATAACCATAGCGAGTATGGTCATCTATGAAGCTAATGAAGTATCTGAATCCTCCTCTTGCTTGGACTGACATAGGACCACATACATCTGAATGAATGAGTCCTAGAGTGTCTGATACACGCTCACCTTTATTGCTAAAGGGTGTCTTTGTCATTTTACCTTTTAAACATGATTCGCATGTTTCCAATGATTCAGAATCGATTGGATCTATAAGCCCATCTGAATGTAGCTTTAGCATGCGTCTCTTGTTTATATGGCCTAAACGACAATGCCACAAGTAAGTTGAATTATCTAGCTTATGTATTTTGGTATCAATTGCAAAAACAGGAGTTTTATCATCTAACACATAAATCCCATTTTGTGATATTCCTGAAAAATAAAAGATCGAATCTTTATAAAAATTGCAACTATTGTTCTTTATTGAAATATGAAAACCGTCGTCAACGAGGCGGCTAATAGAAATAATGTTACGAGACATCTCAGGAACGTATAAACAATTCTTTAATTCTATTACAAGCCCAGAGGGCAAAAGTAAAACATAATCTCCAATTGCGAGGGCGGCAACTCTTGCTCCATTTCCCACTCGCAAGTTTATGCTTCCTTTCTTTAGTTCCTTAGTCTGTTTTAGCTCCTGCATATTTGTACAAATATGAGATCCACATCCGGTATCAAGTACCCAAGATTCAGACAATGAAACTGTATTTATTTCAATATAGAACATACCAGATGCTGAAGCACCGTTATTTTCCTTCTCGTGGAAGGTTAGATACTCCATGCAGTTTCTCTTCCAATGCCCTAAGTCACCACAATAGTAGCACTTTCCTTTGGGCTTCTTTAGTTCCTTTCCCTTTGTTTCGGTGAGCACAGCCCCCATGCATTTATCAAGATGGTTTGGATCGGGAGCGACCCCTTTCCTTTTTCTCGATCCTTTAATAGCAAGGGCCAACATTTCCTCGTTTTCTTTTATAATGGGCTCGACTGACTCGAGCATATGTGCAAGCTCTACAAGAGAGGTTTGCAAGCCACTCATCTGATAGTTCATGATGAACTGTGAGTAGCTCTCAGGGAGGGACTGTAGAAGTAAGTTTTCACTTAGTTCATGGTCCATCGCATCTCCAATACTAGAAAACTTGGTTATGAGGCTGATCATCTTGGCACAATGTACCATCACAGATGTGCCCTCCTGCATCTTGCTTTTATATAACTCTTTGGTTATTTCGAAGCGCTCGCACCGAGTTTCTATCACAAATAGCTCTTTAAGGTGCTTGACCATGGAAGAGGCATCCATATCTGAATGTAGTTGCCTTTTAACTTCCGGTGTCAATGATGCAAGTATGATGTCCCCCACTTGATCATCATCAGTTTTATGCTTCAAGTAAGCAAAAACCTCTTGGTAGGGAGCATCATCCATTGGGTAAGGGGGTATCGGTGTATCAAGTACATACCCTTTCCTCTCGAACTTCAAAACAATTTTGAGGTTACGAAACCAGTCGGTGGAGTTTGAACCATTCAATTTGTTATCGGTAAGGATGTAACGCAGATCAGTGTTAGTCATGATTTTAAGAGTGTGTGTTTAAACAAAACCTGAGAGTGCGAAAGAGTAAACGTATGTCATTCATTTGCTTTAAAGTTTAACAATCTAAAATTATAGGCCTTTTAATTTATTTCAGATTGCTCCCACTATTTTGCCAAATTAATAACCCTCCATATTAATTCGAAGAATTTCACAAATCCTTTAGTGAGCTAGGATCCTAACTCTTGAGATTTCGCCTTGAGTTTACTCAACAAGCTAGTCTCATTTATTAGGTAGATTCATATAATCAATCACATCTCTAATGTGATTCCTAGGTTATTGGGTTACTAACCACATTAGTAACTAATATGCTATTCATATTAATCCCAACCGTTTTGCCCATTAGTTTATGACAACATGAGTTTACTCATCCAATTATCATAATCTAATTTAAGTATTACCCCATATTCATGAAAAATGATTTTCGATAATTCAGGTGTTACCATAAGACCCCGAGCTTGAGTTTACTCAACAACCCAAAGGCCCCCAGTACTGCCGGCTGAATTATAATATTAGGGAGGGGCAACCGATTTTAATAACTTACTTATTTACTTAACTTTTTAATGAGGGATTTTATTTAAGTCTCATAATCTAACTTAGTCTTGATTTGCTTTAGCATACATCAGACATACATACATTCACATACATTGGCGTTATGGACACATCATCTAAATTATTCCGTCGAGCCAGAGACGGAATAAAAGGCCAAACCTAAGGAAATACTAACTATTACATATTTCTCTTTAGGTCCTCCGTCTTCTCCATGGCGCCTTGAAATTACATATTAATTTCTATACTACTATAAGAAAACTTCAATTGAATTGAAGGGAATCAGATGAGATGAGAAATTACAATAGATAGTAGAAAGGCAGGACGCGCAAGCCCTATTTCAAAAATACCAAAAGACTAAAAGAGGGTCCAAATATGTCCATAACTCCAAACATGCATAGACTCAATTAAATAAATTTAATTGGTTGATTACATAACCGGCTTATGTAATATTTAGGTTAATCACATTAACTCGTCAAATTAACTTTCATCCAATTTTACTTCTAATCGTTTTGTATCTTTATATTAATCCTTAGATCAATATAACCATATAAAACGTTGATTATGCTCGTCCCATTTATTTTGATTTTAATTCATTTAACACTTTGATTTACATATTGGTAAAAACAAACATTTAAACGAATTATTCATTCGATAATCAAAACAGAAAACTATCAATTTCTGAAACATATATATACATTTAACATAAAACGATTTTAAACCTATTTTAAAATCAAGTGGGTATCGGGCCGGGCCCGAGGGCGGGCTGTTGCCGATTGGCAGCAGCCCTTAGGGCACACGGGGCGCTGCCGCCTTGCGGCAGCGGTGCCCCTGCGCCGCACGCGGCTGCTGTCGCGAGGCAGCAGCCGCGTGACAGCGGCCAGTCACGCCGTGAGGCGCGACTCGGGCTGCTGTCATATTTTTTTTTATATTAAATATATATATATATATTTATATTTATATATATCAGTTCTAAAATAATTTTAAAACGATTTTCAGAAATAGGATAATCTACAATAGATTTCCGTTTTATCATTTAGAATTAATAAAACTAATTTTATCAACTTAACTATAAAACTAATAGATTTTGTTATAATGATTATCAACCGAAATAATTAGGAACATAAGCATAATCAGTTTTAATTAACAATTAATCAAAACTTTATTTATCTTTAGAATTAATTAATCAATACTATTTGTCAATTAATCCTAACCATAAATATTTATTCAATCCTATTGAAAACTTCTATATTTTCATATATGAAATAACGGATTTAACGATGGCTCTGATACCACTGAAGGAAATTAGGGCTAAGGTATAGCAGCGGAAATATAAAATTTTAGCCTATTTCCTTTTAACCATAGGATCCGTTAATCGTTATTTCATATAAAGAGGGATAAGAAGGAATACCTTTCGATGAACAATCTACCGTTGTTAAAGAAGCGCCCACAATTCTTCTCCGAGGTTCCAACCGCAAAGTAGAATACGGTGAGGTTAAGATAAAATCAACCCTTATGAGATGCAACCAAAATAGATTGCCTCTAATTAACCAACACAAGATCAAGGAGAAAGAGGGATGAATAAGATTAATCAATCGATGGAATGCCGTATGAATTCTTGTCCACGAACTTGGGGAATAGAATTCTTTTCTCTCTCTCTCTAAGCAATTTCGAAAATCACAAGTGGGGAGGCTTAGGGCTTGATCGAAATTCACTATAGGAAGGGGTATATATATTAGCTTGTATCTAAACCCTAGTTAGATAGGAATAGGTTACTTAATAGGAATCCAATTCGGAAAAGGATTCCTAATTATTATCTCACTATATATCTAATATATTTAGGATAATAATAAATAACCTAATTGGATAATAATAGGAGAATATTAATCTAATTAAAACTCCTAATTAAATTATCTCTTAATTAATTTAATTCATAATCCTAATCAAATTAGGATTAATGGAATAAAATCAATCCCTTACTAATACATACAAATTTCAGCCCCCCTCCTTGTATTTGGGCCTTACTGGGCTCAATTGGGCTTCCATCTATTAATCATATCCATCTCTCTTTTGGTTCCAAGTCTTATGTGTGATCCATTAGGTCCTTACTACTTCTGGCCGTATGCAACCTATTAAATTAATTTCTTCAAGAATTATATTTAATCCCTTGCATAACGGAATGATGTACAGAGTATGTTATTGGCAAGTCTGTAATCATTCCCCCAGAGTCCGTTAATAAGACAGGTTGATTCTGTCGTTAACCCTTCCGTATTAGTTACGGTATAATACGATCCTTTATCAACTACATCCTTGAACTGAATCTTATGACTATGGGTAATGTCAAGTCACATATAGCGAGACGTTCGTTTTACTTGTTATTGGCCGAGTCAACTCAAAAAGATAGGTTAAGTGAAATCTGTATTTCTACTCTTAAGCTATCACCTTGCAAGGGTTTAGAGTCAAGTCTTCCACAAGCGATCCTTGGATGTATCTCCCATTAATCGGGAGTGATAAATGCTCAATCCAATGTATAACTACCCTGAAATTACTTCTTGTGACACCCAACCTTTGCAGTTCACACCCCAGAGTCATCTCTGTTAAGGATCGTGGGACCACATGATCAAAGTCTCACATTCAGTAATTCAGGATGACCAATTAACATTCCTTTGAGTCTGAGGATTAGTTATACCTATTAATACCAATGAGATGAACAGTTGACAAGGATGAATCTACCCATCCTGTTATCTCAAATCGGATCCCCAATCCTAATGAACAACGTTTCATCGGATCTATGTAACTGTCCAGATATCTGTATATATGAAGCTTGTGAGATCAGCTTTCTGTCGGACAGAAGACATTGTTACATACAAGTCTCAACAGTGATATATCAATCCTAAACATATCACTCGACTTGGGGTGGTTTTAAGTTTATTAGTTTATTATAAAGTTTTGTCTCACTTCATGCTTGTATGAACACTTTATAATCACTTTAAACAAACTTACGGATTTCCTTTTATTAGACTTTATTTAATGCTTAAAAGGGATTGCCTTTTTATAGTTATAAAACATATATCTCATTAAAACAAATGATATAAAGAACAATTCATTTACAATAAGTTTGTATCCTGCAACAATTGACTATAGGACACAAAACCCCAACACCAACTGACGTCGTCATTCCTCCTAACTCACATTATGTACAGAGTCAAGACATTGACAATGAACAACAGTCTGCTGAAGAGGAAGAACAAGACCAATTGGGTGGTCAGTTTGAAGAAGAAGAAGAACTGGGTGGTCAGTTCAATGATGAGGTAACAGTGGAGGATGAGCATGATGAGCCATCAGACATTGACCAACATGGCACAATCTACACTGAGGAGTTTGAAGAAGAAGATGATGAGCCAACGGCAAACCATCCCGCTGTTCAAAGGGAGGCTTCACCTACTGACTCTATTGAGTCTATTCCTGCTGACCCTACTCCTCCAAAGATGAAGAGACTAAGAAGACTTGAGAGGAAGGCATATCGATCACCCGTCATCGACCTCATGGGCGACTCACCTCTGAGGGATGAGATCACTGACCTAACAGAAGTACACCTTAAGTTCTTCTCTAATCCTACTGAGTCTCAACCTAAGCAACTAGAAAAGCAAGCCTCTGTTTCTCAGCCTAAGGAACATGCCGACTTATCTGCTTCCTTGAACTAAGAAGATCTCGAGCAAGTGCTCGAAGTTCCTGCTCCTCATCATGTTGAGCATGCTAAGGAAATACCTGCTCAGGACGATACTGAAGTTCCTCAGCTTCCCAAATCCAGTCAGCTTCAGCCTGACCCTGATCAAGTAACACATTTTTCCGATCCTCCTCTTCCACAAATCTAAGTGCAGAATCTAATCCAGTCAGCTTCTATTGTAAATCTTAATTCAAGACCAGCCGCTGATCACGCTGGTACTTCTAATGTTGAGCAGAACCAAACACCGCCTTCATTCGGTTCTACTCCTCCTCCGGCATCTGGGCCAAAAAATGATGGATCCTTCAGTTATCTCACTGCCTCTGAGTCTGGTCGAAGAATCATTGACTCAGCTCAAGCCCTTCTCCAGGACCTTCATCAAACAAACACCAATGCCGCTGGGTCTACAAATGTTGAGCCAACTCAGCTTTCGTCTGTCACTCAGCTTCTTACTAAGATCAAAGGTCTGAAGGATCTTCTGAGTGTCATGACTTCATTGCAATCTCAACAGCCCAGGCATGACTCTATAACGAAGCTGGCCGAACTCCAGCTGACCATGGTAAATCACATAAACTCTCTACAGGGTGAACTTCATCAATTGTCAGCTGCGAACACAATATATGCAACTTCTGTCGAAGTTCATCAACTATTCAACCAGCTTCATACTGCAGGAGAAAACCAATCACCAACTCTCTTCCTCCTCCCAATGCTCCATTGAGCAAATTAGTGAGGTTGTACGTCTGCTAAACTTAAGCAAGGAAGAGATGGAAACTGACCAGCTCAAAACAAATGAGATTCTGAAGTACTCTCGAGTTACTTTCAACCACGTGCATCACTCCAATGCTCAGCGTCAGTACTTTGACACGTCTTTGCTGAAGATGTTTCATCAAGCATTTGCCATGCTCATTGACAACATTCACTGGGTTGGAAAGTCTCAAGCATATATCTTGAGTATGCTGAGTGCTGCAGCTATCAGTATTCCATGGCCTATTCTGGATGAGGGTGTTCCAATCTTTGACGGAATAAATGAAAGCACATGAAAGCTTAAGGCATTCTTTAAACGCCTAACTCAAGCTGCCCTTGAAGACACTTTCATTCCTCCTCCTGCTGATGGTGGTAAAACGGGGGAGAAAGTACAAGCTCAAAGAACCCAACATTCAGGAGAAGCTTCAGGTAGTCAGCAAAAATACAAGGGTAAAGGAAAAGCTAAAGAGCATGAAGCCCAGCTCAACTACAAGAAGAAATAGCTTGACTAGGATTGACTAGATTCCATTTTGTTAAAACTTGTAGTCTTTCTCTTGTGTATTTTTGTTGTGCTGACCCTGAATACAAAACCTTGCATGCATCTATCCTTTTAAAATTAATCAATCTTATGTGATGCTTACTTATGTTTTGTATTGAATAGTTAAACGCATCTTCACTAAATCAACTGTGCTATTTGTCTACATTGCTTTATGATTGTATGCTGTGTTGATCAATATGTTGACCTCTTTTACATGTCTTCTTAAAACACATTGAACAAAGAAATACTCAACGCTCTCTGATATCTAAATCTTCCGCATAAACTGAGTTACAAAGAATATGTTCCATGAGCTGACCTAACTCTGAAAACTGACCTTAGACTTACTTGAATAAACCTTGAAATGTTTAAAGAAAATCTAAGTCAGCTGCTCAACCCTTACGGGGGAGTATACTGAGTAATATAAGGTCAACTATCATGGGGGAGCTCAACACTGAGTTCTTGACTGAATATTTTTGCCAACATCAAAATGGGGGAGTTTGTTGAAACACCTTTCCACATGATTTTGATTTGACAAAATTATTTAAGTAATTGATAAAAAATATTCTAACACATTAAATTTAAATGCTTTGATTTATTATACTAATGTGTTTGTTCAATGTTGAGTTTATTTATCTATAAGACATTAAGATTTAAAGTCTAAAAGCCCATGAGTGGAAGTCAAGCCCAAGTTAACATAATCAAGACCTCACGGCCCAAGAAGAAGAAACGAAGTCGTATCAAGCAAAACGACGACTCAGCATGAAGAAGGATCGAGAAGCCTTCTAGCAAAAGCTTCAAGAGGAAGCTGCTGAGTTAAGCGATAAGCAGTCAGGATAGCGACAGACAAGAACCAACTTCTAGACAAAGTATTTCTACTTTGGGTAAAGTTCAGAAGACGCAGGAAGTTGTCTGGAAGACTTTGCCAAAAATATCGAAACATTCTGTTTACCGGACGAAAAGCTGTCGAGCACTGCCGCAGACAAAAGATGCAAGAATCTCATTGGCCAACGACACTGTGCACGTACTGAGTTACAACGATAGGAAGCCGTTTCCCTCCAACGGTTATTTCGAAATTCGAAATTACCAGTGCCTCAAGTGTCACTATATAAAGGCCTCTCATTTGCTTCATTCGATGCAGATCTTCAACTAGTCAAAACGCTGACCAAATTTCTACACGAAGTTCTGTGAGAAAAGCAAAGCAAATACCTTACACCAATTTCCAAATATTGTGTAAAAGTCTAGAGTGATTTCAATCATCTAAAGTGTCTTAGCAATTGTTGTTTAGGACAAACACTTTATCATTTCTAGAAGAATAGAAAGGAGAGGCTGAGTACTCGGTTATAGTACTCAGCGGTAGATATAGGAGTGAGTAGAGGTATAGAGGAAGGTACTCTTGTATACTCAGCTTCTATTGTAAAAGGTTTCGTGCTCTACCTTTAAAGAGCTCAGTAGAGAATTCAAAAAGCTCGGAACGAGTTCCGGGGACTAGACGTAGGCGGAGAGGCCGAACCAGGATAAGTCTGCTGAGTAATATCTTTCTAACCCTTAAACTCCTTTACATATTGCTTGCTGTAAAACTAACTAAGTAATGAACTCACGCTGAGTTAAATATACTAAGAAGCTGAGTTCAGGAATAGACTCTAAGTGCTATTTCCTGACTCAAGGAAAGAAACAGACTTAGTCACAAGTTGACTAAGCTTGTGTCTTCAAACTACTTAGTTACGCTGTGTAAACCTTTTCATAAGAAAATAAGTCAGCCTTAACGGACAAAAATTTTAAATAGTTCCTATCCCCCCCCCCCTTGGAACTAACTTGTCACGTTATAAGGGACCAACAATTACTTCCAAAGACATTCCGGGGCTATGCCTTAGAAACTGCCCTCTTCACCCTAAATCAAGTACCAACTAAATCCGCCAGTTCCATACCATATGAATTGTTTGTTGGTAGGAAACCCACATTTTCATTCATGAGAGTATGGGGTTGTTCAGCTTTTGTCAAACATGTAGCGTCAGACAAACTAGATTCTAAATCTGATAAATGTTTCTTCATTGGATACCCTAAGGAAACTATGGGCTATTACTTCTATCATTCAGATGTTTTATTTCTTTTCTTTAAAATACATTTTCCTAACATTTCTAACCTTGTTTTTCGAAATTTTTTTATACTATTAGACTCGTCTAAATTAGACGGTCATTTTAAGATCCCTGAAGCTTAAGTAAAAAAAATTCCGGTGAACGGAATCCGAGTAGGCGTTTTGTGGCGAGAAACAAAGTGCCCAGAAAATTCTCAAACAATTCCAGAAAATGTAAAACATTATTCTAAGAAACTTTAATTCTTCGGTCGAAACGGTATTTCTTACGGTATAGTCCCAAAAAATTGTTGAAGCATGTAAAATGGATAAAATTAAGGAAAAAGTTTTATTGGGACTAAACCGTAAGAAATCCTATTTCGACCCAAGAATTAAAGTTTCTTAGAACAATGTTTTACATTTTCTGGAATTTTTTGAGAATTTTCTGGGCATTTTTTTTCTCGCCGGAAAACGCCCACCCGGATTCCGTTCACCGGAATTTTTTTTACTTGAGCTTCAAGGATCTTAAAATGTCCGTCTAATTTAAACGATTCTTATAGTATAAAAATTTTCGAAAAACGATGTTAGAGATGTCGGAAAAATGTATTTTAAAGAAAAGAAATAAAACAATTTTCTCTATCCTCTCTTTGATTTTATTTACCAATTTGCCACCTTGCCCTTTTTAATTATCATCAAAACTACGTAGTTTTGTTATGTCACACAATAAGCTCCTTGTCACAACTTAAGCCCTAAGGTGGAAAGAAGTTATTCGACAAATTTATACTGGTTCAGCCTTCTGCCTACGTCCAGTCCTCAGAATTTCGTCTTATGTGTAACACCCGCTCCAAATTTCGTTTTATTCTATTAACATTTAACAATCATAAATAATTAAAACATTACTAAAATGAAAAACCATCATAAACATGCCAATTTATTAATTCTCCATTCTTTACATATCAAAACCTAACAATCAGTCTATACTTTAACTATATACTGTAACATAGTTTAACATACTGGTTGTTCTGACATTTGTACCACTAGTCAACTAATACATTTAACCTGAAAAGAAAACTGATGGAAAGTGGGGTGAGCTTGGGGCTTAGTAAGATAGCTAATTATATACGCATCACAACCACACGCGTATACAATTCAGTGTACATGCATCTAATAAATAAGTAGGTGACCAGGCATCAAAACAAGACATTTACTATTTATTTATTGACATTTGTTTAAGGGTCCCACTTGCCAAGTAAAAGTATACTCAATGGTTCACCAGTCGATTCAAACTATCACAATCTCAATCGCAATCTCATCATACTATATATCAACAGTACAAGATACATTCTCCGTCAGGTATCCTCGCACCATCCCGGTGCGTAGCAAAAACAACACATAGTATCTCCTGCATCCCGAGATACTCCGACACTAGCCTCATGGACAAGTGCCTAGCAAATCATATATCAACTCAACCATATATACTGTCAATACGTACACGAATGAACCATTGAATATAACTTCGTCAAGAGAAGCTGTTAATTATTCTCAATTTCTTTCTATACCAAACACATCCAATACTCGTTTTCCTCAATAATAATTATTTTATAATATTTAATATCACACTAATATGTATGACACTAGTCATATTCATTAAGCAAATCACAATAGTCACATAGTTTCAGTTATCATCAATATTATAATCGATAATAAAAAGACACAAATGTCATCAATCGTTACATATTCACAAATTTAACACATCAATCAACGAACCACACCAACTATCCATTTAACAATCAAATACAAAGAGCCTACAAATAAATATAACTAGGTATATAATTAACCACTTACTTGATATTTACATAATTGAAAATAATTATCAAGCCATGACCGCTACCTTCAACTCTCTCACTACGAATGACAACCACTGTAAATTTTCTCTCTCAATAGGGTAGGTGGCTATCTTTCTAATTGCCGGCATAATAATCTCCCTTTCTTTCTTCTATAATCGATCTAGGTTAAGTAAAATTAAGATTTTATTTCATTATTATTATTTTATTAAAACGTGGCATATGCAAACAGAATTTAAGTAGGATTATATTTGCTAATATATTTGAAAGACTCCTTAAGAATAGGTAATCGAAAAAAATAATTTTTGATTCAAAAAAAGAAAAAAATAATTTTAAAATATTAAAATAAAAAAAACGAAAACAGTTTACATTAAAAATAAAAAAAAATCATAAAAAGTAAATAAAGTAATTAATTGGTCCACCATCTTCCAAAAAAAATTGATAAATAATTGTAATTATAAAAACTGATAACTATAGAAATACACATTTTTTTTATCAATTATAGTTAGAAATATTAGTTACTAATATAAATAAATTACTTCAACTTTAAACTTCTTTTTACTAGGATTTAAAATCACCTATAACTATCCGAATACAATTTTTATAAAATAATATCACTTATTTCTTTGGTCTCCTGATTATAATTTTTATCTTAAACTTTTACTACTTTTAACAACTTGTTTTACGTTCTTAATTAATTATTTTAGACTTCTATATTTAAAGATTTATGAATATATATATATATATATATATATAGTTGGTTTTAATGGTGAGCACTAAATTATCTCCATGGGTGGTGAGCGATTAATATCCATTTGATCAAGATCTAATGGTCCATAATTTAAGTTGACATTTAATATTAAAAAGGTTTTACCTGCTAACATGTCAGTTGTAACTTAGAATATTGTGCTTTAAAAACGTTTTCTCTTTCCTCAAGATATAACCAACTTTCAAGAAATAATTTTTTTTCTTCGGATGTTTGTATTTTGCACAAGAATACGTCTTTTTTTGAGTAATTTTGTATCCGTCTAATCAATGTTATATGCATTAAATATATTTCTCTTAATAAATGCTTATTAATTGGGAACATGAAAAGCTTGACATTGGAAATGTACAATATTATTTATGACAATTAAATACAATATTATTTATAAAGAGGATATCTCCATTTTTCTATCTTCTTATTTTTCATTCAACCCTTTTTTCTTTTCCTTTTCTAATTTCCTCTCCTAACATTAGCACTCTACATCTTTCTCTTATTTTATTTTTCTTCATCAGCTCATTTTTTTCTTTCTCAGACTCTCTCATCCTTTTCCGTTTTTTTCTCCTCTAGATATGTCCCCTTAAGTCTTACATCTCTTTTCTTTTATTTAGTTCAACCCCTCTTTTAATTTTTTCTATTTTTTTTTTGTTTATTATCTTCACAAATCATACCCCCTTCTTTCCACATCCCTATCTCTTACCTTTTTTTTTTTAGATTTTGATCTTCTAATTAATGGTGTTGTCCCACCTATTTATTACTTTCATCTCTTGTCTCTGCCTTTTTTCTTTTCAAGTCTCCTCCTCTCTTTCTTCCATACTTTTGTCTTTTATTGATTTTCTTGTTTTAACTTAAAACTAAGTAATAATAAGTGTAATGGAATTACGTAAACTAAAAACTAATAATAATAATAATAATATAAAAAAACGATGTTTTCTTTGTTCAGTTTTTTTACATTTTTAGACTACTCAGAAAAGGAGCCGTTTCTAGCTTTTCTCATCGTGTTCCAAACCGTGATCCCATACGAGGAGATGTGGGGCCCACCTGCAACATGCTGAGCAAAGATAACTATAATTCCATCACGAAGGTCGAAAAAGTTCATGCTAATAGTAACATAACATAATGTAAGGTGACATAACGTGATGTGACGTAACGTAACGTAACATGACGTGACGTGACGTGACATCACGTCACGTCACGTCACGTCACGTCACGTCATGACGTAACGTAACATAACGTAATGTAACATAACGTAACATACCGTACCGTGACGTAACATAACGTAACGTAATGTAACGTAACCTAACGTAACATAATGTAACGTAACTCGATATGATGTAATGTGACGTAACGTAATGTCACGTAGTGTAACATAAGTAATCTAACATAACATAACGTAACGTAACATAAGGTAACATAACTTGACATGACGTAACGTAACGTAACATAATAATATAAGCTCAATTTATGTAAAGTTATTAAGTTACAAAATCAAAATCACATCTTTAGAAATAATTTACGAAACTGAAATATTACTGAACTGAAACATCACTAAACTGAAAATCCTTAAGATTGTAAGGTCAATTTGTAAACCTTTAGTTTTTTTTACATTTCTTTAAGCTTTCAACTTAGTGTAACGTAATGTAACATAACATAAAGTAACGTAAACTAGCGCAACTTAACATAACGTAACCTAATTTAGCGTAACTTATTGTAACGTAACATAATGTAACCTAACCAAACTTTACTGAACCGAAACATCACTAAACTGAAACATTACCGAACTCAAACATCACTTAACTAAAATATCACTAAACTGAAATATTACTGAACTAAAACATTATAGAACTCAAACATCAATAAACTGAAACATTACTGAACTGAAATATCATTAAACCGAAACATCACTGAACTGAAACATTATTGAACCGAAACATTACTGAATTGAAACATTACCAAACAAAAATATCAAACAACACTAAACTGAAATATCACTGAACTGAAACATCACTGAACTGAAACATTACTCAATTGAAACATTAATGAACTAAAACAATACTGAACTGAAACATCACTAAACTAAAATATCACTGAACTAAAATATCACTAAACTGAAACATCACTAAATTGAAACATCACTGAACTGAAATATTACTGAAGAGAAACATTACGAAACTGAAATATTACTGAACTTAAACATTACCGAACTGAAACAACACTGAACTGAAACATCGCTGAACTAAAACATTACTCAACTAAAACATTGCTGAACTGAAACAATACTAAACTGAAACATTACTGAACTGAAACATCACTGAACTAGAACACCACCGAACTAAAACATCACTAACCTGCAACATCACTGAACTGAAATATTAGTGAACTTAAACATCATTAAACTGAAACATCACTGAAGTGAAATATTACTTAGCTAAAATATTATTGAACTGAAACATCACTAAACTGGAACATCACTGAACTGAAACATTACTCAACTAATTTTACTGAACTAAAACATCACTGAACTGAAACATCATTGAACTGAAACATTACTAAACTGAAATATTACTGAACTAAAACAACACTGGACTGAAAATCCTTAAGATTGTAAGCTCAATTTGTAAACCCTTAGGTTTTTTTATTTCTTTAAGCTTTCAACAT